>NC_090055.1:8914733-9051988 GCF_038355195.1 Osmerus mordax
CTTGGCTGGCTTTTCTGAGACATTTCCCTAATTGCCTTAATGTAGTGAGTTGCCTAGCTCTGTGGATGCCAGCTGAAACGCCCAGTGAGGTGGCCAGCTGAATGTAAGCAGATGGCACTTGTTTGACTTGCTGCCTTGACATCTGGAGTTTACTTAAACTGATGACTTCATCATCAAACACTGGCCCACCGGGCAGCGTACTCACACATACACGCACACACCGCCACATACACACACATCACCACATACGCACACTACCAAGCAACATTGCCGACATGGTTACATGGCACTGAGGGGCCACAGGGTGACTGCAGAAAAGTGTGTGTGTGCGTGTGTGATGGTGAGTGCATGATGATTGTGAGTGTGTAAGAGAGGACATGGTTGTGTGTGTGGCCATATTCTTGAATGTGTGAGAAAGTTGCCTTCGAAAAAGAACTGTTATTTTTCAGCCATCAGCTGCAGTGACATAATACTGGCCTGCAGGACGGCATCATTCATCTGAAAGTCCCTTGGCCTCATACACACAAACATACGCACACACACACACACACACACGTGAAAGTCATCTGGCCAGTGTGGTGTGGAGGCTGCCCTGGGTCAGGACGGGGGCTGTACCTGTTCCTGGGGCCTACTTTGGTCCTTTTTTTGGAGCTAGCTCATAAATTGCTGTTTTAGTTTATTGTCAGGTTAACTGAGTGAATAACTTTGCAGCAGAAAGTGTTATTGCTGACAGGTAGAACATAGTCTACTGGGGCTGGGGCAGGGGCTGAGGCTGAGGCTGGGGATGAGGCTGGGGCTTAATTTCTTGATGTCTCTCTGTCTGTCCACTTTGCAGTTGGAAGGACACAATGCAGAGAGAGGACAAAAAAAGACCAGGACCAGTCAGCTCAGCCCTTCACTACTGTGTGTGTGCGTGTGTGTCTGCGTGTGTGTGTGTGCGCGTGTTGATGTGTGTGAAGCTGTTAGAATTCAGGATCTTTTGCTTAACAATACAGCATGTTGTGTTATAATACATCTGACCTGAATATAATAGTTTTTCATGTTTTCTAAGAAAGAGGATTTGCCTAAGATCACATTCCTCAGATCATTTCTCTGCTGTTGTAACGTTTCTAAGCTCATTGCTTGATCAGAGCAGAGCAGGGCTTTTAGGCTCTTTATCCAGGGTCATTGAGAGGTTGTGACAAGTTCATGTATAATTCACCCCTACAACCATCCCCCCTACACCCCCCCCCTCCCACCACCACCACCACACACACACACACACGTACCCAGCTCCTTCATGTGTATCATTTAAGCCCAGACCAGTGAGAGGGAAAGGGGAGAGAAGACAGACGAGAACTCAAAAGGCTGAGGGGAACTGGTAACTGGGGGTGAGTGCTGAAGGATCTCCTGCCACCCAGGTTCTTCTGAAACACCCAGAATCTCTCGATGACACCCACAAAGCCTCGTCTCGAACAACAATTTCACAAACTGCGGAACACCCAGGCTCTCTCGGAGGATCTAGCTGGAGCACTCTGGTCATTCAACAACACCCTGGTCACTCTAGAACACCCTGGTCACTCTAGAACACCCTGGTCACTCACGAAGGAATTCCAGCCAGGCTTATCTCATCAGCACATCTAATGCTGGCCACGGTGGGGAAGGGGGCACTTTGTAGCCTTGGGGCAGTGGTGGAGGCTGGAGGGGAGCATTTCAACAGTGTTTACTAACTATGAAGTGTATGGAGTGTACAAAGTACTGGATTACGAGACGTGGTTAGGGGCAATTCACCCCCCACCCTCCCCTTTACTCCCCCTCCTCCTTCTATCTATCCGGCCAAGACAGAGCAGAGGTGATATAATATCTGATTATGTCTTTACCGGCATAAACAATTGATTAAATGTTCCAGTTGAAAAGCCCTTTTGCTAAGCTTGAAGTGACTGTGTGGCTGAACTTGCTGGAGTTTGAACCGGGCTCAGAGAGCCCGCAGCGACAACAACTGACCGCCGGCTCCAGACCGCCAGTCAGGGAAGCAACCACAGGTAGGTGGAGGGAAGCAGGTGTTAAAGAGACAGCTGAGAGGTCAAGCTTCCAGAAGTTGCTGTGGTCTGGCCTGACACGGGCTCTCCAGAGAGTATCACCTCCCTCCCTTTACCGTAGTCACTCTCTCCAGCTCTGCCTCGATGTCTGTGCATGTATCTCTCTCTCCCCCCTCTCTCTCCCTCCCCTTTTGGTCTTCGTCCCTGCGGTAGACAGTCGGAACCTCCTTAAAACGCCACCTCCTAACTCACCTGAATCCACACCTCTTAGACGAGCAGCGTCCACGATCCACGTGAACGTGAGCTGAGGGGAACTCCCCCGGGTCTCTCCGAGGGACTGAACTTCTGCGTGATCCGGCGGGGTTAGGCCTTCAGTCTGATGTATGGGAGGGCTCCGGGCGAGGCAGCCGGCCGAGGCAGAGGCAGATGAGTTGTCAGAGCCGGAGACAGAGGCTCAGATACAGAGCCAGGGGTAGAGGCAGAGGCCGAGACAAAAGTAGAGGCAGAGACCGAGCCGGAGGCAAAGGCAGCATGTAGGCTACATTCTCACAGAGGGGGTTCGGATAATACCGTCATAAAACTTGTTTTATGGCCCAGTTTAAAAGAGCATATTTTACGTAAGGACAGTAAATTGGGCCGTCCTTCAGCGCGAAGGAGAAGATTCTAGATATGACCCGGCATTCCTGGAGAACCTCTCACTGTTCCACAACACGACAGAGGAAAAAGTCTAGCTCGTTGTGTCAACTGAAGGATGACATCCATTTTAGTTGTGGAGATGCTGCAAACTGGTCTTGTAAGGCAGTGATGGCCGTCCATCCTACTGAAAACAAGGAACAACGAAAATGATAATCCATGGTGTCAAACGACACTCGGAGTTGAAGAATGCCACACAGGATTCTAACAGAGCCAGGGGCTCCTTAATACTGTTATTCAAGGCAGCTGTTAGTCCACTAATAGCCTGCATTAACTGATATCAATCACAGTTGGGAGTCATAATATTTAGGACGGCAGGACAATTTTACCGGCAAACTTCATTTGCCTGAGAGCTATGTGCTTGGCAAATATGAGTCATGGTTACTGGAGCTTCTTGGAAGGATTTGGATGGTTCTTCCTCAGCTACCAGAGAGCCTGGTGGTGTGAGTCGTCCACCCTGGAGGTCTGGTCTGGTTCTGCACAGGAGTGTGAGGGCTTAGAGGGGAGAGATCAGTCAGGACTTTTAGAGTCATGCATTCCTATTTTGAAAGTCGTCTCTCCTCTCCTCCCTTTCCTTCTCTTCCCTCCTTTGCTCTCTCCTAGCGGTGGGGGCCGTGACCCCCCGGGTACAGGAAGAGGGCGGGTCGACTCAGTCTGTGTGTGTCTTTTCCTGTGTGTTTGTGTCTGTCTTTGTCTGCGTGTCTGTGTGTGTGTGTGTGTGTGTGTGTGTGTGTGTGTGTGTGTGTGTGTGCGGCAGAAACAGGAACAGAGGAAAGTTGACGGTGAGTGATTCTGACTTGATAACTGATTTGCCCCTGTGTTCACCTCTCCCCTGCGCAGTGACTGGCCCAGGCCGGGGTCACCGACTGGTACAGGGGATTTAACCCAACGACTCAAAGGCTTGTCTAAATCCCATCCAACAACGTGTCACTCAATCCTGCATGCCTCCAAGGAGATTCCCCTTCCAACCCTCCTTCTGAGTGAAGGGGGGAAATGATTGAGAATAAGGAATAATGACATCAACGGTTGGCTGAAATAAGTCAGCAAAAATAGTTTCATGGAGTCCGATTTTGTTTTGGAAGATAAGTCAGTATTATCAGCAATTATCCAGCGTCGTCTTATTAGAGTTGGTGTTCACACATCCAGAGTGGGAGTCATGGAGCTGATCAACTTCTGCAGTAGCTTGAAGGATCAGAGTTGGAAGCAGGGTTTAGGGGCATGGGGAGGGGGAGGAATATGGGGTGGCAACTCCCACCCTTCTCTGTCTTCTCCAGCCCCTCTCCTCCTCTCCCCCTCTCCCCCTCTCCTCTTCCTCTCCCTCTCTCCCCCTCTCCCCCTCTCCTCTTCCTCTCCCTCTCTCCTCCTCTCCCCCTCTCCCCCTCTCCTCTTCCTCTCCCTCTCTCCCCCTCTCCTCCTCTCCTCCTCTCCCCCTCTCCTCCTCTCCTCCTCTCCTCCTCTCCTCCTCTCCCTCTCTCCTCCTCTCCCCCTCTCCCCCTCTCCTCTTCCTCTCCCTCGCTCCCCCTCTCCTCCTCTCCTCCTCTCCCCCTCTCCTCCTCTCCTCCTCTCCTCCTCTCCTCCTCTCCCTCTCTCCCCCTCTCCCCCTCTCCTCTTCCTCTCCCTCTCTCCTCCTCTCCCCCTCTCCCCCTCTCCTCCTCTCCCCCTCTCCTCTTCTCCTCTTCTTCTCCTTTCCCCCTCTCCCCCTCTCCTCCACTCCCCCTCTCCCCCTCTCCGCTTCTCCTCTTCTTCTCCTTTCCCCCTTTCCCCCTCTCCCCCTCTCCCCTTGTCCCCCTCTCCCCCTCTCCTCTTCTCCTCCTCTCCCCCCCTCCCCCTCTCCTCTTCTCCTCACTCCTCCTCTCCCCCTCTCCCCCTCTCCTCTTCTCCCCCTCTCCCCCTCTCCCCCTCTCCTCCTCGTCCCCTCTCCCCCTCTCCTCTTCCCCTCTCCCCCTCTCCCCCTTGCACCTCAGGACATCAGCTCCTCTGATGTGGAAAAGGACAAAAAGGCAATTAAAGAAAAGGGCTCATTATCTCATGTCTCCCCCTGCTATGCACGACCAGCACTGGCTGGCTGGATGGTTGACTGCTTGGCCAGCCGACTGGCTGGTTGGTTGTCTTATTTATTGACTGACTGACTGGCTGGCTGGCTGGCTGTGTAGGTGTTGGGATCTGTGGGAAGGTCAGTGTGTTCACAAGATGGAGGCTGAGCAGAAACCCTGCCCAGACACGGCACTGACTACCAGACAGGCTGGATCCCACCCAGAACACCTCCAGCTCCTCCACCTCCATCCATCCATCCTGTCCTCCAGTCTGTGGTTGTTTCCTCTGGCCGTGTGCCTTGGTCCAGAGCAGAAATGGATCCTCCTACCTTTCATCTCCCTCCATCTCTTCTGATTGCCCCCCCCCCCCCCCCCACCCCCCTCCCTCCATCCACCCCCTAGCCCTCCCCCTCCAGATCAGAGGCCCGTTAGGTTGGGCTTCGAGTTACACGGGGGGCCGCTGGTGGCATGGCAACACTACACTGCTGCTGACAGTGGTCCGGTCGGGTCCGGGGCTCCGGCCACACAAGTGGCTTTTCACAGCTCCTCCCACTGGCCTGGCTGGGGCCGCTGGATTGGCTGGCTGGGACGGCCTCAAGGTTCTATAGGACGTTGCGATCGCGTCCAAGACGGATTCGTGGCCAGAACGACTCTCTGGGCGGCTGTAAATGACACGCTCGAAATAAAGCAAAGCGTTTCACAACGGGTCCGAGGGTGTGTTTGAACAGCTGCTGGGCTCAGCTCTCCATCGCTCACTGACAGCCCTGACGGGGGAAACATCTCGAATGAAGACGCGCTGCGGTCTGGAGCTGTGAGGACCCCCGAGGTTTGACGGTGGATTGTTATGATAGGACAAGATCTGAGAGATTCGGGGGGGAGGGAGGGGGGGGAGTCCACATACCTGGCAACAGCAGCTGATAAACAGTCCTCCAGCTTGAGTCTCAAGTCAGCGGCGAAGATGGAGATGAGAAGATAAGATGCCAACAGACATGGGAGTCGTCTGCTCGCTTCAACAGACGGCCGGCTAACACCATTAGCGAGCCGGCCCAGAAGTGAAGCTTCTCCAGTGGACCCCCTAATGGCCCCGTGCTGGTCTTTCATCTGACGGATGGTGTTTAGATGAACACTTTGCTCCTACATTAGTGTCAGTCAGAACCTCCTCCTGAACCCTAAACCCCAGGCCCAGGCTTCTGGGAGCCCTTAACAGGCACTCTTTCCTCCCTGTCCTGTTACCAATGATGCTGGAAAGACCAGTTTTGCTTGAGAGAGAGAGAGAGAGACAAAGAGTGGAAGACACCTCTTCCCTGTCACTTCCTGGTCTCTCCACTCGCAAATGGTCTCCCTCCGCTCGACCAGTTTGATCTTTCTCCTATCGTCTCTGGTCTCTCTGCACTGAGCTGGTTTCGAGGTTCTCTGGTGGCTGCTTTGCTAGGCTCTGCTTCTCTCCGCGTCTCTCTGCTGAGGAGAACTCATACTGCCCTCTACAGGTGAGTTGCTGGGTCTGCGCCCAGAGGTCTGGGACTGGTCAGTGCTAGAGTCCGTAAAGTGTCCCACCCCCCACACCCCACACCCCCCACCCCCCCACCCCCCCACCCCCAAGCCCCATCACCCCCCCACCACCACCACGCGTATCTGCCAGGGCAGCTCAGCAAGGTTAATCCACGTTAAGAGTTGCCACAGGCACTGCTACTACCCCAGACCCCCCAGACAGAAAACCATTCATCTCTTTCTCTCCAACCGCCTCCCCACTCTCTCTCTCTCTCTCTCTCTCCCTCCTCTCCCTCTGGCTCACATTGCATGGCGTCCTGCACACCCGCAAATCTGTAAATGCTTCACGTGAAGCTCACACAGTAATGAGGCTCCGTATGCAAGTCCGTTATTCCACATGTTCATTCACAGGCATGCATCTAATATCTCATTTCTGATTTCCGCCCGACAGCAGTCCCTAATCTGCAAACACAGAGTGTGAGAGGGAGCCCTTTGTGGTAAGAGAGTAATTCAACGCTAAATAACCACCTCCCCCCCCCCCCCACCCCCCCCCCCCCCCCCCCCCCCACACAAAAAAATACATTCAACAGTTTTTGGCCCCGCTTAAACCTTTGGTTTTTCTGGAGGTATTTTATGATTTCTGAAGCTGAGGGGGGAAAGTGACTTGGGGTTCTCAGGGTTAGACACAGGTTTAGGGGGTGGAGGGGGGAGGGGGGGGGGGTCGTGTTGAAAAGATGGAGTGGTGCAGCAGTGCCGGGTGGCGGTGTAACACGTGCTGCGCGTAAAAACATTCATCGCAGTCCATCAGGCGGGAGCAGCTGCTTTGGAAAAGTGTGTGTGTGTGTGTGTGTGTGTGGGGGGGGGGGGCGAAACAGGGGTGTGGGGGGGTTGGGGGGGGGCACACAGGGTTGCTGTGCTTGTCCCTGGAGAGGAAGACCCTTTGGTAAAACTCTGAGAACCCTCTAAGGGTTCATAAAGGTATAAAAGGGCGTTTCGGAGGGTTTCCGTGGAAGGACGAACGAAGGAGTGCTCGAGTCGCGCCGCACACACACGCGCGCACGCCCGCGTGGGGAAACCCTCAGGATGTCACACTCACACACATCCAGGTTTTTATGAACACGCTGGCGTGACCAGGTGGAGCCTGTTTACACAGCGGCTGTACAGCGGGTGCAGCAGAGCAGGACTGAGGGGAAAAGGGAAAAGGCCTGATCAGTCCTCACAGACGCGGAGCTCTCCCGGTTCCTCTAATTGGGGCTGGGAGTGATTAGGAAGCCCAGCAGGGCTGTGTGAGGCCCGGGTCACGTGGACGCGCCCCGTCTCCAGCCCCAGGTGAGAGGAGCTGGGTGGATGTCGGACCAACGCCCGTCTCTCCCGTGAGATGCTAACTCACGCTCTCACCCAGAAGTGTGTGGGTGGGGGGGTGTTTGTGAGTGAGAGTGTGTCTGTGTATGTTCTCGATCATTGCAGCCGTATCGTTTGTTGTTTGGACCCCGTTCCAAACACTCAAGGTCCCCTGCACGTTCTATCACATGCTCTGTTATGTGTTCGGTGAGGCCTGTCAGCTTAAGGTGGCTGAATGGAATCAACTCATGTGATCGGTTGGGAGAAACAAGTTCCTCACCTCCGAATCTTAACCACGGATCTTGACCCACACGGACACACACACGCACACAGCTGAGTTCCATAACCACATGCCGGTCCATGAACAATAACCAGCACATGTTTAGCATGGTACCGCACACCTAGGCCGGCCTCGGGCCGTCCGAGCTTGAACCTTGCCGGTAACAGCTCACCGAAACCTCGCCCGGGTCCAGCAGCTGCAGGAAGCACGGTCCCAACATAGACGACAGAACTCCTATGAAATACAAACTTTTTCTAGATTTATTCTCTGTGAAATAACTGGGGCATCGGGTGTGTTATTAATGGGCTTTGTTCTTTTGAACAGCTCATTGGAGGGCAATGAAAACTGTCTTTAAAAATGTGTGCGTGTGCACGTGTGTGTGTGTGTGTGTACAGTATGTGTTCGTCCTCGCCTTCCCTGTGTAACAGCATAATTATGCAGAGCCAGAACCAGAGTGCCAAGTCTATACTAAATGAATCCCACCTGTAACACGTTTGCACATTCATGCTCCTCTCAGGACCCTGCCTGTTGCCAAAGCAAAGCCAGAGCAGACCCTGCCCTACGCCACACACACACACACACACACACACACACACACACACACACACACGCGCGCACTCAAAACACAATCGCATACACCAGCATGGAGAGGAGAGCCATGTGGAATGTCCCTCTGTTGACGGCTGGACCTGTGAAACCCTTCAGCATGTGATACAGATTTCACAACATAAGGGGATCGAATGATTCATTCATCAGCTAATCTCACCACGAACTGTATACATACCGACATCCTGCAAGATTAGACGCCCATTTACTTTTCCTCTGGACCTGGCCTGTTAAAGCCCTCAGCTCAGTTACCTCTCTTCTCCTGTCCTGTCACCTCCTCTCCTCTCTTCCCAAAGTCCTGAGGGGGGTTGGGGGGTAGGTGGAGAAAGGCAGGGAGAAAGAGAGTGGGGGAGGAGGGGGGAGGTGGGAGGTGAGCTTCTGGGTTCCTGAGCTGTGTTCCTCCAGGCCCCCTGAATCATCTTGGTGTGACTAAACTCATTGTTCTTTAAATGAAGCCATTTAACACCCGTGGCCCCACCCCCGACCCCAGCTCTCCACCCCAGGTGCCTCAGGTGAAGCACCAGAGAGGGGGAGACTGTCAGAGGGACTTCCATTTATTCATTTTCGCACCACCAGTCCTGGGAGCTCTCCACCTGACAGGAATTTGTATTTGTAAACAATAGTTTAGTGCTTTCCCCAGCCTCCCCAGCCTCCCCACCCTCCCCAGCCTCCCCAGCCTCCCCAGCCTCCCCAGCCTCCCCACCCTCCCCAGCCTCCCCAGCCTCCCCAGTCTCCCCAGTCTCCCCAGCCTCCCCAGCCTCCCCAGTCTCCCCAGCCTCCCCAGCCTCCCCAGTCTCCCCAGCCTCCCCAGTCTCCCCAGTCTCCCCAGTCTCCCCAGCCTCCCCAGCCTCCCCAGTCTCCCCAGCCTCCCCAGCCTCTCCAGTCTCCCCAGTCTCCCCAGCCTCCCCAGCCTCTCCAGTCTCCCCAGCCTCCCCAGCCTCCCCAGTCTCCCCAGCCTCCCCAGCCTCTCCAGTCTCCCCAGCCTCCCCAGTCTCCCCAGCCTCCCCAGCCTCTCCAGTCTCCCCAGTCTCCCCAGCCTCCCCAGTCTCCCCAGCCTCCCCAGCCTCTCCAGTCTCCCCAGCCTCCCCAGCCTCCCCAGTCTCCCCAGCCTCCCCTGCCTCAATGGCCTCTACAGCCATCCCAGACCTTCCTAGTCTCCTGAGTCTTCTCCTGTCCCACTGGACATACTCAGACGTTATATGGGCCCTTATCTGGTGTTCTGCAGTTAGAATGGCCCGTAATATGAATTGCTGGCTCGTAAACATAAATATATGAATATGACACCGCATACGGGAAAATGACCCTGTGAAATAGCAGAGGTGAAATCCCTCTCCTGCTTTTATGGCTATACTGGGTAAAGCCAAGGCTTTTATTGTAGTATTACGCCAGTTCTGGTCAGACCAACGCCAGGAGAGGCAGCAAATGAGCTTGAGGGTGTGTTTCTGTGTGTGTGTGTGAGTTTGTAAGTGAGTTTGTAAGTGAGTATACAGGGGTGGGGTGGGGTGGTAATATGTGAACATTTCCATGTTCGCCCCTCACCCCACCCCCATTTTCTGCTGTGTTTCCATCACTTCATGTTCCACGTATCTGCTGTTATGTATTTGGAGGAGGTGTGTGTGGGTAACTCCCTTCCCAGGCCTGAAACACCTGTGACATCTGCTGTCGGCAGAGCCACTTTTTCGCCATTTTCATTCCTCAGTTTGATGAATTCACCAGTCTGAGAGGCAGGGGAGTGGGGAGTCTGAGAGTGTCCACATGGACAGAAACAGTCCCTCCAAATACCGGCCAATGGAAATTGGGAAAGGGGGAATGAGAGAGAAAAAGACAGGGGGAGAGATATGGAAAGAGAGAGAGAGAGAGAGAGAGAGAGAGAGAGAGAGAGAGAGAGAGAGAGAGAGAGAGAGAGAGAGAAAAGGAGAGAAAAAAGTAGAGAGAAAAAGAGGTAAGCGAGAAAATCGAGAGAAAGAAGAGTACCCGGGCCAAGGTTGATTTTCACCTGGAGCAGTCATTTGTCTTGGCCAGAGACCAGCACTAAACCACTGTGTGTGTTTCTATGGTCTCCGAGGGCTCGTGTGTGCACCACAAGCACTTCATGTGGTGGGAGACTGTAGGCTTCAATCCTAATCTAGGGATTGTGAAACCGCACCGTTCTCCTGCTCTGGGAGTGCACTTGGAATATTATTCCACTGTTGAAAAACCGATACACATCAGATGAGATCCAGGATACAGATAATTTTGGACTTTACAGTGTGTCTTTTCATTTGTTTCAGACTGCAGTGTTACTGAGAGGGGAAATGGGATTTTATTAAAACTGAATTTATTACCAGAAGAAGGCCTCCTGGATATTTACTTTGCCATACTACAATATCCATCACTACAGCTTTTTAGGTTCACATGATTACTGAGTGTGTATGTGTATGTGTATGTGTATGTGTATGTGTGTGTGTGTGTGTGTGTGTGTGTGTAACTGAGTGCTAGCCAGGAATTAAAACGTTGATTTCCTGCTCTCTGTCACTCTCTGACACAGAAAAGTGTTCAGAGCAGGGGAAGTATCTAGAACGGCTCTAGAGAGGAGACAAATCAACGGGTGTCAGTGGATGCTTCCGGAAGAAGATCTGGAGTCAGCAGCCTACTGGAGGGTCACCTCAGAACTAGCGTCAGTCAGGGTCGGTCCCTGTTAGGCCTTGTTAGGTCTAATGGGTTCAGTGTTGCAGTCAGTCCAGGTTTTTAGTCCTTGGAGTGAACAAACCTTCCATACTTGATGAAAGAGACTCATTGGGAGCCGTATCAGGGCCGTAGTTCAATCTGTCCTGTTCCATACTTCCACCACACTCAGAAGTAACATTTCCTATCAATCTCCCTTCCACCCTCTCCTTGAACTATGGGATGCTTTCTAACTAGGTCAAGGAAGGAAAGTGATCGCAATGCTTCACAGTTCGAATACATCCAGTGGGCCGCCCACACCATTTCTAAACTGATTGTGGTCCAAGCAAGGTCCAACCCTTATCAGAAACAGAAATATCTGTTATCTCTCACCCCAGATTAGACTCTGATTACAGCGATATCATCCCAGATATTGCAGAGCCTAGAGGAGCATAATAGCTCCATTAACTGGTCACTGTGAGCATTTTCTTCTTCGGTTCCACTGTACAGCAACCTTCTCAGGAAGGATATCAGCTTTTAGTGTGATGCCATTTCTTCAGAGGGCATTAACCCTGGAAGATCAGTAGCGGAATGCTGTCCGTAAACAAAGTCAAAAACCGTTGCGATGTCATTGCGTCCGGTTGAGAGAAAATCCCGAAAGTGCAGACTGTTGAGTCGAATCGAACGCGCCCCAAAACTCATTGAAATATTTGAGGTTATTTGATCTAGGTGTAAGCCCAGGGTCAGGTCCTCCGGGTGGGAGGGGTGGGCTCCTAGCATACCTCACTGATTGGTCCTGACCTGATTAGGGTGGCGCACGGAGTCAGGGCCGCGCAGACACGGCCAGCGAGCCAGGTCCACACATGTGGTGTGGGAGGTCCAGGGAGGTGCACCACCAAAGCTGCTGCTCAGGAACGGTGAGAACACAAGATGTCGTGACTCCACACAGAGAGAGAGAGAAAGAGAGAGAGAGAGACAGAGGGGGGGAGCCAAGGAGAGAGTGAGAGAGAGAGAGAGTGAAAGAGAGAGTGTGAGAGAGAGAGAGTGAGAGAGAGTGAAAGAGAGAGTGTGAGAGAGAGAGAGTGAGAGAGAGTGAAAGAGAGAGTGTGTGAGAGAGAGAGAGAGGTCTGAGGTGTCAGTTCATGTCACCACCACGTCTGACCTGTTCCTTCTAGACCTCCACGTTCTCCCTTTCTCTTCCCCTTCTTTTCTCCTCCCTCTTCCCTCCCCTACAACCCTCCGACTCCATCCCACCCCTCCGTCTCTCCCCCAGCCCGTCTCCCTATTGTTGCGTTGGACGTCCCAGAGTTTTGACAGCTGTGCTAGGGTGGCTGAGGGGAGTCTGGAGCGAGGGGTGTGCATGTCTCTGTGTGTTCGCAGAATTCCTAACGGATGTGATCGTTTTCGTGTGCAGGGTCTAGGTATGCAAATATAGTATCTTAGCACATGAGTCCCTTAGGTGTGTGTGTGTAAACGAGAGACAAAGGGGGGAGGGCAGGGCGTGGGTACACTTGTGTGTGTGTGTGTGTGTGTGTGTGTGAGAGAGAGAGAGAAAGTGAGTGATATGTTTGTAGGTTAGCCTGGTTATGTTGGGACTAAAGCAGGAATGTGTTGAGCTGAGCCATGCTGGGTCGTGGGGAGAAAGGCCAGGCCAGCCACATGAGGCTCAGCTGATAAACACACGCACACAAACACACACACACACACACACACACAAAGACACTGGCTACCTTACTCTGGCACAAAGGTCCCACAGGGGACCATGAACAGATCTAGGATGATAGGGATAAGGGTAAGGGTTATATGCTGAGTGGATAGTGATCAGACAGTAGTCCCATGACAGAGGTGATGATTACACCATTGGAGGCCCACGATGGAGGAGATGATAGAGGAGATGATAGAGGATCATTATCACGTCAACCAAGATTGCGGTGAGGACAACGCGAGGATAGCGTTCGTGAGAGGATGATCTGTGCAGCTCAGTCTGTGGTTTCCTGGGTCTAGGCCTCTCCCTTTCTCTCCCTCCCTTTCTCTCCCTCTCTTTCTCTCGACATGTGTGTTGATTGTTGGGGGGTCTTATCTCTGACGAGCTCCGTCACTTTCAGCTGTGTTACCGTAACAACATGGGACGTGTACTGATTGCAGGCTTATCCGTCAACTATGGTGTAAAACCCTCCCCCCCCCCCCCCAACACACATTCACACCTACAGCCTCAGGGGAACCTTTCCTCGAGGTCACCCTCTTATCAGCGGCGTGCGGGAATGTGACAGTGAGAGTGACGCGCCATCACTTCCCCCTCATCAATAATTATTTACAGTTACGTAACGGCCTCGTCGGATTCCCGGGAATGCAGTCGTCCTACCTGGAAGTGAAGCCGCGGGGCGGGTTGTTTAGACAAGGCGTCGCATTGTTGTTCTCTGAAGTCGGCAGACCTGGCCTGATCTGAGGTGACCTTCCTGGGAGAGAAGGGCAGGAGCAGAGCCCCCCCCCCCCCCCCCCCCGCACCTCCCCCCGGCTTGTTGTTGTTTGGGTTATCTCTCCCCCTGTTGTTCCTGGGATGCGCACTCGACATGTGGCTACTTCTTCTCTCACGGGCGAACAAGGAAGCGGCTCTCATTTTTCCCAAGCTTCTCTGAGAAGCTCATAAAAGCAACCCGGACATCCTGCGGTCATTTAATGACAAGACACACATTGTAATCAAACCCGTCTAATAAACACAGCTAGTCATGCCATCCCATAAAGCCTGTCTACCTTCCAGTCAAGCAGGCAGAGGCCTGAGGGGTAGGGCTTCCAGATGAGATCATCACCTGGGAAGTGATGTTTGTTGGAAATGAATGAAATTTAACACAAACAAAAAATATATTTTGAATACATTCTTTCATTTAGAACGGGATTTCATTTGAGATCGGCGTCTTTCACCAAAGCAATAGGCATCATTTGTATGACAGAGATGAAATATTTTTTGATGCAATTGTTTGATGTGAATATAATACATCTAATGATGTAAATAGTTAAATAATGATTACATGTCATGTGATTCTGTGTCTTGAGCATTAAAAGAACTTGCTTGCGGTTGTCCTTTTCTCCAATGTGTGGCTGTCTTTTCCTCTGTGTCAACACAACAGTGTGTTATCTGTTATACATCGCCACCATCTGGTCAGAATGTGTAACTACTGCTTCAACAGTTAAAGATGCTGTAAAGTGGAATTGAAAATGAGTTTTAAGTTCATCACACCACAGAAGAATGTGTTGTTAACTACCCATCCAAATAAAAAAATAAAAAAACACAGACAAGTATGTTAAATTAGGCTTTGTAATCGTGAGAAAATCTGCAGTCTTCTCTGCTTGAGACTGGGGAGGCGTGTCACCTGAAGGAGCTGAAGCTCCGCCCCCTCGAATTTATTGAAATTAGCAACAACTGCAACACTAGCTAAATCAATTCCAGATATCAGAACAGACATACCTAAAGTCTCTGAGTGTTTTATGTGTTAATTACTTTGTCTTTGCATTGTACCGGCTGAGTAAAAAAATGCAACCATCTGTGATCTGACGTAGATCGGTCGCTGTGAGTAGATAGGTCGGGTTTTGGCTCCGCCTATACAAAACCTGAGCTGAAAACTGAAGAAAAACTGTTCAAAGGTCTAACTCCACATTTCAGTGCGACAAAGCTTTTGCGCTTTGCACATGCTTTCAGGAACTCATTTCACACGTATATAATGTACTGAGAAGCAAATCATGGAATTTACTTTACTGAATCTTTAAGACTTCAACTTTTGTTTTCATAAATAGCCTTGTAAAAATAGTCAAAAACTAATGTTTGGTTATTCAGAGTTATGTAAGATGTTCTATTTCTGAGCTCTGTGTGTTTGGTATGGTGAAGTCAGAACAAATTTAACAAGAACATGAAATTAGCAAAAACTTGCGGTCTCCAAAAATCTTCAGATATTGTAAATATAAGCAGCTGAGAAGGATTTTATTAAAGGTCAACATGTTGACTTTATTTTCCGTATTGCAATTTTTTTTAACTAACGTCTGCTTTCATTCAGCTATGTTTACAGTAATTGCGATTCATAATTGATTTAAATGTTATGTTGCCTTCTTGAGGATATGGCAATAAAATTGTCCATAAAAATGCCCTTGTTTCAGCTGGGCAAAATGAGGATTCTAACAGAGAGCAGTCAACATGGCCGCTCCATGTCTTAAATAATGCAGGGTTGCTGGGCCTTCGGTGCTGAGGCAGGATATCATGTGTTGAGCTTCACACCTCTCCCGGGTCCCATCCCCGATGTATAGGCCCATTAAGGGTTGCCATGGCTGCCGTCACATCCTGTGACAGAGCGGGCCGTGATTTAGGGTGGCACTCAAATTCCACCTCTCCCCCTCTATCTGTAAAAAGACAAGGACTCGGACCAAGTCTAGACCAGCAACAGAACTAGGAGCAGAAAGTTAAAGTCCGGACCAGGACCTGTTCTGCCTGCTTATAGTGATCCAGCTGACACAGTAAAGTCCTGTTGACATTTTCCAAGAATTTCCAGATTTCCCTGATGACATATTCTTCGAAACACCCCAAACCCCATACCTCCAGCTCCCACCCCGCACCCCCCAACCCAATCCTGACCTGGCCCCCACATCGGTATGGGGGGACAACCATTGTTTCACTACGAGGAGCCTGGGTTTCTGTGTGTGTGCGAGCAGCTGGCCCCTAGGGGCCAGACAGCAGAGGAGAGGCAGGGCCGGGGCTCCTGTGATCCTGCCTGTTTGCACAGCCACCGTGGGCTCCTTTGATCACACGGCTGGGGAGCGGGGGGTCGTGTGGCGCTGTCGAAGGTCAGCTATATATTACACTCCTAAAAGTGATTACTGAAATTCTTAAGTGAAACCATTCTGCTGCCAGGGTGTGCTCCCATCCCCCGCAGCGCTGCCTGGGCCTCCCAGGCCCCCATAGAGACCTTCACCCTCTACCCCACCACCCTGCTATCCTAACCCTAGTGCACTTCTACTCTATTTCCTAGAACCATGATACACCCACTGGCCCAGCCCCTAGTACCCTGACCCCTAGTATCCCAGGATTCCAAGCCCACTAGTACACCAGCCCCTAGAACCCAAGTTCCCTAGCCCCTAGTACCGCAGCCCAGAGTACCCCTGCCCCTAGAACCTTAGTCCCCTAGTCCCTGGTACCCCAGTCCCTAGTACCTCAGCCCCTAGTAGCCCTGATACTCATCCCCTCAGCCCTTAGTACGATGGTATTCCAGCCCCTAGTACCATAGTACATCATAGTGCAACCCAATCCCCAGCCTCCACTCTGCTCCCCTCCACACTTGTGTTTTCCATCAGGCAGGGAGCCCCTGCATGGAAACAAGGCCTATCAGGTTGCAGCATCGCCAGGGGTAGACCGAAAAAAAAGTTGAATGTCAGGAAATAGAAATATGCACACACTTCAAAGGGCAGGGGCAGCAAATTAAGGGTTAGGCATTGGACACGACAGTAAGTGGCCCGTACATCAGAAGCAGGTAAACAGTGTCTGGTCTGTGTTTGGGGAGGGGGGGGGGGGGGGGGGCTCTGCGTCTCCCCCCTCTTTCCCCAGACTGTGGCCCCCCAGTCTCCGGCAGCCACCCTGGGGGTCTTGCACTTAAACAGCTCAATGCAATGTTTCTGATCGAGCAAATAATTACATCAATTCAGTTGTAATGGTTGTTACTAAACACCAGCACCCACCCAGCCCCATCCACCTCCCAACCACCCCACCCACCTCCAAAGTGGTGCTAAATCTCACTCCAGCCAGAGATCACTGAAGGACAGAGTAGATGTAGGCTTTCATTCAAACATGGAGACAGACTAGTATTTAATAACTAATGAGCAACTTAATTTGGAACATTTACAATAGCAGTTTCCTACAAGCTCCCTAATAATTAGTTTTAAGAGAGACAGAGAGAGAGAGAGACAGAGATTACCATTTCTTCTCCAAGTCCACCAGAGTTGAGATGAAGCCAACATGAGCTAAACAAGAATTATGTGAAGTCATGCTCTATGAAACTTTATACACATTTGATGATCATTACCTAAGATTGCTTTGTGTTACCTTTGGCAGCACGGCCTTGGCTCCCAGACGAAGAGTGAATGATGTATTTCCTCCTATTTATTATTTACACTAGGCTACTGAGAGAGAGAAACAGAGACAGTGAGAAAAAAACAGGAAGAGAGAAAAGGGGGGGTAGACTTGAGTACTGTTGCCAGAAACAACATAGTAGACCTCGCTCTTTGCCTCACAAGTGTGTAGAAGTGTCCCCGGGGGACCCAGCAGGGTCCAAATACGTTCCTGACCTCTAAGACCACTCCGAGTTTCACACTCCGACTTCTCAGACCTTCCCTTCCTCGAGAAACGGCACTGAGCGCAAATGGAGGCTTGAGAAAGAGTCACCACCCCGTGTAGCATGTCTCATAAATCTGGGAAAACAGGATTTGAAGAGAATTTCATGGAGCACAGCCTTTACACCGGCTGACAACAGAGTCAACTGTGTGCAGGGTCTGGCAGGAGTTCTGTCGGGGACATGCTGGAACATGCTGGCCATGCTGTCATTGACTCTGCTTACTTATGTAATACTATGGTCCAATATGTAGAAACGAATGATGGGAAAACATACATTACATCTAGATACGTCAAACAGACGATCTATTCATGTATATGCAAACAGTTAAGCTGCAGGAAAAGAACATACAGTAGAGTAAATACCGTATTCAATTGTTTCGATACTTTGATACCAATCAAAGTCAAACCAAGCTGTTTTACATGGCCATTCTTATTATGCTTAGATTGCTTATGGTTGGTAAGTTTACTACTGGTCAGTTCTGCAATGTGTTTCTGGTCCTGCTCTGGTTGTCAAGTGAGAGAACGGTCCCTTCAAATGTACCTTTGAGACTCAACATAAAGGACCACACTTTGGCCCCTCAGCAGTATTGACACAGCTGCTGTCACGCTGACATGATACGATTTCAGGGGTACTGAACATGACTACACACACTTCCACACACACTCAGATCCATCTCGTACACCTCCACACACGCATACACTCTTCCAGAATGTTTTCCCTCTTTCTTCCACATATCACTGGGCACTGCTCTGGCCCAGCTTGAGGGTGACATCAGTAGGATGAGGTCACCACAGCGCTTTGTTGCTCTCTGCTTTATGGGGGCTCGGACAGACAGACGCTGCCTAACAGGATGCCGCCAAACAGCTCGCGGATGGTTACTCACACACACACACACACACACCAACACATGACTAAAGCTCACCTATTCAAGTAGAGGAATACACCGCCATAGCCTGGATTAACAGAGGAGCAGCAGTTTTTAGTACAGCCTGACAACACACACTGGAGATAGATCGAACTGGATGACCCTCCAAGATAGGCTGGGTCTGTCTATCTGTGTGTGTGTATTTGGGTGGGTGGTTTGAGATAAGGAGGGCCTGTGGTGAGTGTGGGGATGCTGAGCTGAAGATTAGGTTGTGGGTGTTTTGTTCACGTGTTTGCGTGTGCTGTAGTCAGTCTCCCCTACATGCAGTATGTCACCATGTTGTCACGTGGGCGGGTGATGTCATAAAAGGTCCTTGGGCTAAGCAAATAACCGGTCTGTCCACAGTTCACTGTTAGCAGGCACGTGTGGTACACCTCACTCACTACCCACTAAGGCCCTGCTGGTGTCGAGGGGAGGCTGGATTTGAGTTCACGGTCCGTCCAGCCAGTAATCTACATCTAGTAGAATAACCTGGGAGGAGGGCAGAGAAGGGAGGGAGCAGACAAGTTCACACCAAACGTAACAGTTCCTACGAAGATCACCGGGCGTGTAGTAGACTGTCGGTGAAGAGCAGACCACAATGTGACTTTTACTGACTTGATAGGTTTGCACAGTTGAGCTCTATGTGGAGTGTGACAGAAAGCATCCTGAACTGAGCAGGCTGTAGAATAACAGGCCGTATTGTACTTAGAGGTCACGGCTAGACGTTTTACAGATTTTTCTCCCAACTCATCACGCCACGGTGTAACTTTCGTTTCCTGCTGCCGGCCCGGGTGAAAGCCCCCCCGGGGAGCACTTGCGTGCACGTGTTCACTTCACACGCAGCGCTCGCTGGCGCTTGAAACAATCCCACCGCCGTTTCTAGAAGGCCGGATTCGTCCCTCGGCGCATCCCACATGAGCTTTCTCTCCCCGTGAACAGGGTCACTCATGTTTATCTTTATATGATCTCCCCCCTCCCCTTCCTCGCCTTCCCCCCCTCCCCTCCCCGACAGAAACCCTATGTTATTCCAGAAAGCCAGGCAGTGGCAGGGGTTGTCAATAAGGGAGCTGCTATGTTTGGATTAAAGCACTAGGGATGTGTCATTCAGTCAGAGCACAGGCCCATCTCAGTGCTACGGAGCAGTGTGTTTCATGTTGCCATGGCAAATGGCCCATACAGTCGTATGTTTTATGTAGAGGATTAAAACCTTGGACTTTTTCTGCACCTCCTAACAAAACATTTTGTCACTGCCATTCCCTGACTTGTTTTCTACATCCAGTCCCATTCTGTGTGTCAAAACAAACCATTAGAGAATATATAGTTGTCTTTCCAGAGTCCTTTTAAGTCCAGTCCTTTAAAAGCCTTGTTGTCACTGTTCAAATCAAGTTCTAACTTCCCTTTACGCTGGGATAAGAGCGTAACAGCTTTCCTGAAACACACGGTTCCTCCAATTCAAATGACTGCAAAGTGTGTAAAACAAACAAGGTCTTTAATGAACATGAATCAAACAATCAATTTACAAAAAATCGTCATGATGAAATATAGCAACACAGGACCTCATTATGATACAGGGACACTGAGCTCTCCGGCTCCAAGTAAACATGACAGAACGTTCAGGAACGTCCACTCAGCATGTGGCGTGCTGGGCTAGGAAGGCTCTGATTCGCTGAAGCAGCTCCTTCTTTACACTGTCAGGCACCAGAGCTGGAGACAAACAGATCAAATCAACTTCATTTAAACAATGTTTCTAAATGTCATATTTTCCCCCATCACACACGCATATGAATGTTTGTCTTTACAGGCCAATTGCTGTGTTGTAAAAACAGCTCCTAATAACCACTTTGTGATGGTAACATGACATTCTATGCACATGCCCTAAACCAGGTGGACATGTCCTCCTGACTGTGACCATGGTCACGTGATTGACCCCAAAGGTTTAGTGGGAAGACAGACAGGCATCCATTTTGAATATCCATTCATTGTTTACCTCTTCCTTTAGGAGTGATCTCTACCACCAGATCCTCCACAGTGACATGCTCCAGCCCCTTCTCCTTAATCACATCTGCAACACAGATGACAAGCAACGTTAGCTTTACGTGTGTGAGCAGACTAGGCCAAGCTGGCCTGTTATAGTTACGGTAGAACTATACATACGACTGCCAACTCTAAAGTATCTCAAGTCTTTGGTCTTGTCTCGAACTGTTGGTTCATAGAAATGCACTATTGTGTTTGTGAAAGAAAAACCTCACTGGTTGGTCAAAGTGAGCCACGCTGGTACTGGAACGTGCAAGTTTACCTTTGCAATGGGCTCTCATCTGGTCTTTCCAGCCGCACTCAGTCAGCTTTGCTCTCAGCAGCTCCTTCAGTCTGGGAAACCGCAGGGACAACACAAATTATACATTACAATCACGTTTTATGGTGGAAGTTCAAATATAATGTCTTTCCCGCGACCATAATTAATTAAATTAAATTTTAAAGCACTTGGATTAATGAAAACTCCAAATATAGCTAGCTCATTATAAACCTGCTGAAAGATTCGTGTAAAGTAGCGTCGTTTGATAACATGGCATTTGTAGCTAAGCCGGATGTGATATTATTCTTACCTCTCCCGCTCTCCCATTTCTGTTAGCTTCTGATTAATTGTTGCTCTCATTCTGGAATCTTTGCTCATATTCTTCAACCTGTGTGACGAAGAAACCAGATAGCTAAGATAGTTGGCTATAGCTATCCGCCATGGAGCTAGCAAGCTACCTGCATCTTTGACTAATGCTTCGAGCTAACTGGCAAGCAGCTGGCTGGGTCAGACCCGGTTAAATTAAGATAGGGTGAACTATTTAGCTCTATTAAATTTACAATACAGTAGGTGGATGTAATTTGTAACGTTACGTTAGTTGGTAAGATGTATGACGAGTTTGCTAGGTTAGATACTACAAGACAGTTAGCTAGCTAGCTCTGGCTAACAACAAACTAACAATGACTAGCTCATTTAGCACCTTCCTAAATCTGACATGATAAAATGCTAACGCCTGACTAGCTAGACTGCTTTGACACAGCCTCAGACTGCAAAACAGATCTAATTTAACATCAGTTGGTAGCCACATCATTATAATAACATTAGAGCATTAGAGCGTATACGATCATTAAAAAAACAAGCTGAACCTACCCAAAACTGTAGACGAAATGTGCATAATGTGGCTATATCTACCACATTAGCTAAAGTGGACCGAAGGGTTCCTACCATAAACAATTTCCCGAAGGAAACCAAGATTATGAAGAAGGTTCCTAAGCACCACTGTCGCTTTACCACAAGGCGGCGACGTTGGTTAATTATACGCAGCCCTTAAAGTCCCATAGGCGTTTTTCTTTTCTTTTTTTTTTATCTATGCGTACGAGTTAATCATATTGTGAGAACAACTGACACATAATAATTACGCGCACTACTCATTTATCAAGTGGGAACAAGTTAATGTCAGCATAGTAAAGGTAAGTTGAAATTCCGAGGTGAGAATAAAAACTGATTTGTTGAGTTCTCAGTGCTCTCAGGGTTGAGTGCATCTGAAGTAGTTAGAGACGCATATGAATTTAAGTAAGTGATCTTGAACGCAAGATGAAAAATATCACCTTTCAGGCTTTAGGGGCTATTTTTTACATATTAAAGTGCTTTTCAGATGCGTTCATGGCAAAAGTAATTTTGTATTTTTTAATGTGTAAACAAGAAGGTTTCTGTTTGCATACTGATTTGAAAGTTATTTAACAACAAAATAGACCCATTGATTCCTCTGACTTAAAAAGTAACTGGCATCTTCAAAGTCAACAGAACCCATACTGTGGTGGTTTGATAATGCCGGTTCGATTCCTGGCCGTGCCAAATGACGTTGTGTCCCTGGGCAAGGCACTTCACCCTACTTGCCTTGGGGGGAATGTCCCTGTACTTACTGTAAGTCGTTCTGGATGAGAGCGTCTGCTAAAAGACTACATGTAGATATATGGACACAGACATATCTCTCATCATGTTTAGGTGGGTTGGTCAGTTGTCTCTTCAGGAGGTGGGTATCTGGTAAATTCCTCTCCTCAGATGTGGGAATATGCTGAATAGCCTACCTGTGTATTCGCAGCACTACACAACTGCTCCTGCCAGTCACCTGCCAGCTGATCTGAGTGATCCTATTGCTGGAACATTAGCTCCCTTACATCAATCAGGAAGAGTCTATTGTGTCTGACTGCTCACACCTCAGCTCAGTAATGGAAAGTTTGTGGATTGTTGCAGTGCAAGCATTGTTGAGGCAAAACTTTCCTTATCCAGTAGTCAGACTTTAGTGAACAAAGAGATTACTGAAGCCAAGGTTGTCCAACTTCGAGCCCACATAATTAACAAGTCTGGACATTCTTTGTTGGAAGTTCTATGTTTCACATTATTAAACCCCAAGTTTCAGAAAACCAGGGCTTTTGGGCCTTATTATGTGTTATTTTAAGGAGCCAATGACAAACGATTACTGCTACTCTGCTTAGCTGCAGTTTAATTAAATCCATTTCTGACTCCTGGGACCCCTGAACTAGTTTTAATTGCCTGTGTTTTATTGACTTTAAAGTAGCCTCTAGCACAGCTGAACCCTCTGTAAATTGACAGGCAGTTAGCATTGATATTCCTAGTGCAAAGCACAAAGACAGAAGAATTTGCCAAGGTGGATAATGAGGACGTTCACATGCTGTTCACCTTAGAATCTGTTCTCTCAAACAGTGAGGTATTTAAAACGGTCGGTAGGCCTACTTCTCTGCGGGGTAGCTCAGAACAAAAATGTCATGGTCAAATAGGACATATATCTTTGCTGGAGTGCATGTTGTCTGCCTGAGAGCGAGAGGAGCCGGAGACTGAGAAGCACGTCAATCCATGTTGCTGTATGACAGGGTGATTGACAGGTTAGCTGCCCAACAAGCTAACAAGCTCCCTTGTCAGTGGGTCAGCCTGACCAAACACCTGTGTGTATGAGAGTGTGTGAGTGTGTGTATGAGCGTGTGTGTGTCTGTTGAATAGAAACAGAGACAGCTGTCCATCTCTGAACTTAATAACCTGCTGGCTATCTGACAGTGTATTTAGCAGGTTAGTTTCCCTCTCAATCAAATTACGATTCAGCTTCTCGTAATTAAAAACGAAACATGTTGTCAGTGTTTTCATCAAATTGTTTGTGCGTGTGTCACAGTAGACGTCAATGGTCACTGCCTGCTGCCAATACTCTCCACCATCCCTCTGAAACTGTCCTAATCTCACCAATCTGACACACACACACACACACACACACACACACACACACACACACACACACACACACACACACACACACACACACACACACACACACACACACACACACACACACACACACACACACACACACACACACACACACACACACACACACACACACACACACACACACACACAGCTTTTCTGAAGAGAAGGAAGAGGAGGAGGGTGCCTAAGGAGGTGTCTCCACAGCCTGCCAACCAGAAGATCATACGAGCAGGAGGAGCATCCTTCCAGGAGAAGGCAGAGGAAGTGTCTTACGTCTGTACGCTTCCAGACTTCTATGGTTGAAGCGTGAAGTTCAGTAGAGGACGGAACATGGGAAAGAGGGAAGGAGGAAACCACTGAAACACTTAATCCTCCCGGAGCGTCTGAGGGTTGCAGAGGATATAACGTCTTAGTCCAAGCGCATTCAAGAGGACAGAACCCAGAATAAAACAACAAATCTAACTTGCATGATTCCTTAGAACCTCGATAATAAATGATCTCAAACGGTTAGACGTCAAAATATACCATCCTCGACAAAAGAAAACACAATTCAATTCACAGGAAGTCACCTGTTCTCTGCAGCTCTGGTTCTTCTTCTGTGGTTGGGGTTGCAGAGCACTCAGGGCTGATGGTGGGCAGCTGGCTGGCTGTTAACAGGGTTTAACGAGGCCAGCCTGCCAAGTACCTTGAGCCCAAGGTGTTTTCTTTGTAATTGTGAGCTGTAGCCTGTATCCAAGGTGTCACAGGCCCCTACTGCCAACACAGTGGTGCAGGAGAATGCTGCCTCCTTACAACATTTGTGTACTAGATCCAGTAGTGTATATACTAAATGTTGTGAGTATACTACTGTAGACGTGTGTATATTAGATGTTATGTGTATACTAGATGTTGTGTGGCTCATGCAAAATACATTGCTGTGTGGATACTAATTCTGCTGCGTGTATACTAGACCCTGCTGGGTGTGTGCTGATTCCTGCTGTGTGTGTGCTGGTTCCTGTTGTGTGTGTGCTGGTTCCTGCTGTGCCAATGGCAGATGCTGCTGTGTATACCATCAAGATGCCAAGTAGAGGGATGAACAGGAAGCAGGGGGTGGAAACCACCTGCGAAAGACTCACTGTTAATCAGCCCACTAATGACCTACTGCTTTGTAATTTGGTGACTAATTCATAATTAACAGAAGAGCATAACTAATGTGAACTATTGTTACCATGGAGAGGGGCCCCCAAACCAAGGCACATAACCTTAGTACGGTAATCATCCTCACCCACTGATCTTCTGTGAAGTACATCTGACGACGGGATGATTATGCATGCGAAGAACAACCTATTGTTTTCAAATGGGAAGGGAAATGTTACTTTGGGGTGACTTCTAAAGGAAGACAAAATGCCCTCTTCTCTCTTTTCCTCTCCTCTCCTGTCCTTTCATCTCCTGTCCTCTTCATTTTCCTCTCCTTCATCTTCTCTCCTCCACTCTTTTACACAGAATAAATTAAGTTTTCTAAGTCAATCATTCTTTCTTTAGATTATTCAGTCTCTCTCTCTCTCTCTCTGTCTCTCTCTCTCTGTGTCTCATTTCCTGCTAATCGTCCACTGCCAAAGGCTCTTCATTACTGCAAACACAGCAGCCAGCCAGCCAGCCAAGCACACACACACACACATTACTAAGATCAGGGTGGGCCAGTGTGCTACAGCCTCTGCCAGCCGAGCGCTGACCTGAAAGAGCTGGGCCGAGCAAAAGAGAGAGAGAGAAACGGAAGGAGAAAGGGAGAAATAGAGAGAGCGGGAACAATGGAGAGGGAGACAGAGGTGTGAGTGCTCCCTGATTGTTAGCGGAGTTCTGTATCCTGCGCTGCACTGAGTTCATTAGCCGAGAAGGAGCCAGCTCTGATAAATGGCCCACTTGGTGATACACAGCTGTCACTGTGCCCACTGAATCACACACACACACACACACACACACACACACACACACACACACACACACACACGTACATTGGAAATTAAAGATGCTGTGTCAGTGTTTTCTGCAATGAATGGCTGTGTGGCTGCATTCAGGCAAGTGTGTGTGTGTGTGTGTGTCACGACATGAAGTAGCAGATCTTCTGTTAGCCACTAACAGGAGACACGACCACACCTTGTCATTCATCACCACGGTGATGAGCCCATACATCCCATAATTCACAACCACTGTCTCTAGAGAGTGACAAATAGCCACCATTTGCATTAATATACGCAACAGCATCAATCAATGCTCACATTTGCAGCTAAGGGACTATAAACCATGCCTTGGTCTTCCATGTAGAACATTACCAGTGAATAGAATGGCACCATAACATACTGTTTACACAAACATTATATGAATAATGCTTTATGAATGATGACTTACCTATCACTAAATATATGTTTTATACCATAGATTCAGCATGTAGGGTGACATGATGTTGTTTTGCTGAGATGCTGAGACCAGTCTACTGGAATTTCAGTGAGAGGCCAGGTAAACAGAAACTAGAGCCACAGTCCACCCCAGGACCAAGCCCAGTTAGTCAACACCGGATTATAATCTGTGCAAAGAGAACCCAGCCCAGTTAATTACAGTTTTTTTCAAATGCTTACACAACATTTTTTTACTTCTCCTCTTTTTTTCAAAACTTAACACACAAATCCAACAACTGCACACCCAAAATGCAAAATACCCCACTTTTCTTGAAAAATGAAGCACTGCATTCAACATATCACAAACAGGTCTCAAAAGCACACATTTGTCTCATGTTGCAAACACTTTTGCCATTATATTACATTTTTGGATATATCGTATACACAGTTATTCAAAACCTAAAGCTCTTCTTTCATGAGCTCCTTTGTACATTTCTTTACAAGATTGAAAGTACAGTAAATGGCAGAGATGATGAAAAATTTATGGTAAACACGAAAACAAGATTGAAACCAAACTTATTTTTTTACTATAAGCATTTGTGGTTGTGAATACAGTATTACACAGTACAAAAGAAAGAGTGTAGTAGGACATAAACCAAACCTAATTTTGAAAAAGGTGATTACGGAATGGTGTCTGTGTGTGCCATGAACTGTAGCATACAGTAATATATACTATTTTCTACAATATTGTCAGAATGTCTTGCACGGTATGATACAGTGTAGCGGGGTTTGCTAGTTTGAAGATAGAAATACTTAATGTATCATAAAGTCTCGGGGCACCACCCTAATTGGTTTAGGACATTAGGGTTTGCGCCAAAGGTCCATTTGAAGAATCTGAAGTCACAGCGCGGCTGCGCTGGGTCATGTGACTGAGTCTGTCATGTGACCGTTTTTGGTTCTTCTGTTGAAACGTCCAGATAGTGACGCGTTCACTATGAAGTTGAATCTCAGGAAAAGCTTGGCGACGTCCTTTGGAACGCCGATCCTGATGGCGTTCATGCCATGGTCGGTTTCGCTGGAGTCAGAGATTGATGGTCATCTTAAGGCTTTATAGTTCAGAGTTCGAGGGAGGACCTGTCTGGGGTCAGATGTGGATTGGGGGAAGCTGGGTTCTCAACTCCCCCCTCCTTCCTTCACACCTACCAAAGGTGTGATCTGATCTCTGGCTGGTTCATTCGATTGTTCAAATATTGTTCTGGACATCTTGGTACAGTTACAAAATATAGTTGAATGATTGTTTTATTATGATAGCTTTGTGTAGATACCAAGAATGACGTGGTTATCTTTCAGGAAGAAGGAGTTGTTACTAGAATCAATATTTCAATGAAAACAACATTAAAACAAAGTAACAAACATGACACAAATATCCCTCTCATAATTCTCCACCTTGTACTCTTGTGGTAAAGGTGAAGTCTCAAGAACTTTCCTCAAAAGTTCTGATCAAGGTATGTTCTTTGTTCAAATCGCCGCCGAAACGGATAGCAAATAGTCGCTGGAGACGTGTTGTCTAAATCAGGCCCTTTGAAGCTTGCAAGTAGCAGGAGGGCTGATTAGGTAGATTGGGGAGGTCCCCCCCCCAATTCTATGGTTACTTTGCATCGGCGTTTGGTGGGTAATCAGCATACTGAGGGTGTCACAAGGGCTGATTAGGTTTGTCTGATGTGATTGAATCACTTTTCAGGTGTGGCAAGATGTTGGCTCCGTGTGGTCTGTTGACCTCACTACAACAGTAATCCACCAGACTGTGACCAATCATGCAGTGCACTGCAGTCAATGGATGCATGGGTGCTAAAATATGTTTGTGTGTAGTATACCGTGTGTTGTGCTGAAACAGCTATTATGTGTACATTAGAACATGTGTTTTATGAAATTGAAAACTGAGTCAAAGGCCCAAAATGTGCGTATGGTTTTGCAGATTTGAGGGGTGCTTCTGGTGTTTGAGTGTCAGGTTTCAGAAGTTGTGTGAAAAGTAAGGAATTTTTGTGTAAGCATTTGAAAAAACTGTAACAGAAAATGACACCCTGATATGAGGTTTACACCAAACAACATGATTTTCCTTTGCTGCTGTAAACATTTGTCTTTTCTTCAGACATCAGCGATGTGTTTTGTTCAGCAGTGAGATCAGTCACTTCAGCCTTCCTCTCAGAACGCTCACACGCTGCCCCTCGAGGAGCAGGCCTCAGCGTTGATTGCGGAGATCTTCGATGACAGACAGGTCCTCTGAGTGGTCCAGCCCATCCGTCCGTCCGAGATGCGTGCACCCCTCCCTTTGAGCACTCATCCGGAGTGCACACGTGACGTTGATGGGAGAGATGGAGAGATGGGCACCACCTCTTGCGGAGTTAAAATGCTTTTCATCACCAACATTAAAGCCCACATCCGTGGTCATCAATGCCTTTTCACAAGCTCTACGCTTCGCAACCATTAAGTAATTGTCAATACATCCCCCCCCCCCCCCCACCCCACCTCCCTTATGCACATGTACAGTGAAGAACCATGCTGCATTTCCGGTTCCCCCCCCCCCCAATCCTGATGAAAGCTTGAGTCACTTTGCACTCATGCTCTCGCGTTGTCATAGTTACGCTGAAACCGACAATGGGGCCATGAATGGAACGTCAGGGGAAGTAGAAGAAACATACCACGTCCGGCCGTGCCTTTCGAAAACTCACAAACACTCACACACAAACACTCACACACAGACACGCACAAACACTCACACACAGACACACAAACACACACTCACACACAGACACACGCACACACTCACAGACGTGCATGACCAGGTTGACACAAACATGCAAACACACATAAATAAGTGGGTTTGCAGATGAGGAACATTATTCCCTGAGACGGTAAAAAGGTTAATGCATTTAAACGTTCCCCATATTTTCCAGAAGCTTTTTATCCTCATTCATAGAATGACACTGTATGCCATTAGAATTTCTAATGAGATTTTCTGTAACGGAGAACACAATTATTCATTTATTCATTCCAAAAATGTGCATGCAATTTTGTCATTGGTTTTGTTCCACACAATATGATATGTATCTTGAATAGTCCTTTTTCATTCTATGAGTTCCGAAGGCGGAAATAGGCAGAGGCCATGGAGTCTTACTTCCTGTTCTCTACCACTCTTATGTCACTGCAGTGTCCTGTACTGTTCCAACAACAAGCCAATGCATTCTCATGAAAGTTTGCACGACTTTCTATTGGATGGATCGTGAGCTCACTGGGTGAGACCAATCAGAAGAGACAAGGACGCCATGTTGAAAACACTGTATAGTAAAGCTGGCAAACTCACCTAATTGGAAAGCATACCCAGTTTAATTAGCTGGCTAGCAGGCAAGTAGATTTTCTCACTGGGAGAATTTAAAGTAAGACTTCACTGCCTCTGCCCACTTCTGCCCTCGCAATGTACTGGGTGAAAATAACCTAGTAGAGTGTACAAAACATTCCCTCCGACATCCCTCCTCACTCTGCACCACCAGAAGACCTCATCCCTCCTCACTCTGCACCAACACAAGACCCCATCCCTCCTCACTCTGCACCACCACAAGACCTCATCCTTCCTCACTCTGCACCACCACAAGACCTCGTCCCTCCTCACTCTGCACCACCAGAAGACCTCATCCCTCCTCACTCTGCACCACCACAAGACCTCATCCCTCCTCACTCTGCACCACCACAAGACCTCCTCACTCTGCACCACCACAAGACCTCATCCCTCCTCACTCTGTACTCACCTTAAGAAACCAAAGACATCACAGTTGGAGTTTCTGTTGATGCTGCCCTCTTCTTTCAACTATTTTGTTTGCTCTGGTTTTGATTGGTTGGTTCTGAGAATGACTCTGGTGCTAATACTCTGGCTCAGGCAGCAGCACATGCAGTACTGAAAGTCCTCTGAAAGCTGAGAAAATCAGGAGGAAGGCTGGGCCCATAGAGGCCAGACAGAATGTGCATGTGTATGTGTGTGTGTGTGTGTGTGCTTTTTGACGTGCACATGTGTTTATGTTTGCTGAAGCACATGCTCTTACATCGCTCTCAACACTCTCCAGTGGCCCAGTCTGGTTCATGTTTGGTCACCATCTGCCTCTCCACCATCTAGGGTGTTTGTGTGTGTATGTGTGTGTGTGTGTGTGTGTGTGTGTGTGTAGGGGGGGAGGGCATCTAGAAGGGTTCTCTAATGACATGACATGGGGTTGAAACCAGGTGATTCAGAAAGAGAACAACTTCAACCATCTGGGCAGAAGTACCTCAGAATCCACTCCTATAAACCCAAGGACCTGAAAGTCACACTGAGCCAACACACACACACACACATACACACACACACACACACATACACACACACACAGCAGTTGATCATAAATTCACCAAAAATGTGAAGTGTGCTGTATCTGAGTGTAGACTTCCACTTAATCTTATCATTTTTGATGTGTGTGTGTGCATGTGTGTATGTGTGTTTTCATTTGCCTAAGCACTGCACCACTGACATTAAGCAGGATAATTTCATATTCCCATTATGAGAGATGAATTCTCAGTCTCCAGCTGTCTCGGGGAAGGCTGACGGGCTGAGCTTTCAAAGCTGTGCACCAGACGATCTAAATCGATCGCTCCCCAGCAAATTCACCAGAGAACCTGTCAAAACAATGCCAGTTGGTAGCTTTCTGAGACTGATGGAGCCCGAAAGCTCAAATGAAGATGCAACATTCGTAACATCGCCTTTTCCAAACCGCCACAACTGATGTAGCCAGCTGGGAGAGTAAGCTTTGTTGGCATTTGGATTCAGAGCTACCTGAATCAACACACGTCAACTCAAGTCCAGCGGTGCCAGGAGTGCATTGTGGGTACGCATCTGCGCTGTGTTGCCTCCCTCATGAGAGACTGATCAGCTTAGGAACGCTTCCCGATAGTCCGGAAGGATCTATGGAAGTGCTGTACTAGTCTTACAGTACTCTGGCTTTCTTTCCAAGCTCTGCAAGTCTCTCCTGAGTCAATAATGTTGGCAGCGTACAAGAGAGAGTAAGAGAGATAGAGAGAGAGGTAAAAAGAGGAAAGGGATATGTCATTTCAAAGATGCCTCACTTTGCTTCAGTTTTGACTGTCGGGGGCTTCTGTCATGACACTGCAGTAATATGAACTAGGACAAGTTGTCATGGAGCAGATGACTGGAGAAGACCGTATAACCTTAGCTGTGATTGGTTGTTAATGAGCAGGAGGAGAAGAACGTGGGTGTGACATGTATCAAACTCTCTCCGATTAGACCGCCCTGTCTCTCTTTTGTCTAATTTCACATTCAACCCCATCCCCATTTACTTTCCCCAAGGCTATGTTCTCTCTCTCTCTCTCTCTCTCTCTCTCTCTCTCTCTCTCTCTCTCTCTCTCTCTCTCTCTCTCTCTCTCTCTCTCTCTCTCTCTCTCTCTCTCTCTCTCTCTCTCTCTCTTCATGGCAGATGAACGATGTGTCATGGGGGCTGTAGTATACGCTGCTCTACACCACTTGCAGTTTCCATCATCATGTTTACCTAGCAGTGTAAACAAACTAAGGCTGGCGTTAATCATTCTCCCTCCAGCACCGTGTTCAGCAGAACCCCATCAGGGAGACACTGTGTCTGAGCAGGACACGGCACCTCTATCATCCCTGCCGGATCAACCATGACCCTTTCACTTCACATCCCTTCTTCCTTTCTTCTCCCCTCTCTCTCTCCCCCCCCCCCCTTTTCTGTCTGTCTGTCTGTCTCCTCTCCCTTCCTCACCTCTTCTCTGTACTCCTCTCCTTTCTGCTTCTCTCCATTAGTCCTTCTGTACGCCATTGATAAGACCACCCTCTGCTCTGGGTGGGGCAGGAGGAGGCAGAAGACGTCTCTCACTGTAATGGTAACAACACTAATGTGAATGCATTAGCGAAAACAAGAGAAAGGGGGTGGAACGAGAAAGAGAGTTATGAGTTGTAATAAACAATAGATTACATTTTTGTGCAAAATGCAAGCAATATCTGGCTAGTTCTGTCTTTTTGGTGACAATTTGCTTTCAATGTACAGTGTGTATGTCTGGATATACGTTCTCTTCCCTTTAACTGAATACCGGTAAGTAACAGTCATAAGAATAGTTTGTGTCGTGGGAATAGTGTCGTGGGAATATTAACATTGGAATACAAAAAAGGAAATGTGTTAAGAAATCTTTTAAGGAAGTAAAATGTTGCAGAAAATGTTTGCGAATCTTTTTGTTGATGTATACCTAATCCCTAAACGGATGTTTCCGCAGCATGTCTGGTAACGTTCAGACTGATCCTTCATCTTCCGACCCCAGGGACCAGCAGCATGCAGGACAGATCCATACTCCTCAGACTCAGCGGTCACAGGACAGCAGGCGGGAAATCGTATCAGCCTGACATTTTGTTTGTCACACCATGCCGCAAGGCTCAAGCTCTGCCAGGATCCTCTTTGCATCGCTGCCCCCTCCTCTCCCACCCCTCCATCTTCCCAGTCCTCCATCTCTCCATGCCTTCAGCCCTCCATCCCTCCAGCTTCCCAGTCCTCCATCTCACCATGCCTTCAGCCCTCCATCCCTCCATCTTCCAGCTACACAACATCAATGGGCTTCATGGTACATTGAATATATTGTCTGTTTGTATGTATGTTTGTATAATATACATGTATGTTTGTATAACATACATGGCGAATAAACCGAATTCTGATTCTGATTCTGATTGTTATGTTGTCTATAGTAAGTGAATACATGTATGTCCCCCCCCCCCCCCCACACACATCCCTTGTGGTGTGGGGGGTTTGAGCTGTCAGCACCTGCCTGGTCGTCGGTCGGCCAACACTGGACCTGGTCACGAGTCTCCCAGTCCTGTCCTACATCTATAAAGTTGAACAATGGATTTTGGTGTTTCAAAACCCATTGACACTGTATGACTGTTTAGCCTGTGTTCTGCTCCTCTCTCTCACCAACCGTCTCTGGAGGAGGGGATCCCTCTCTGAATTGCTCCTCCCAAGGTTTCTTCCATTTTTTCTCCTGTTTTTCTGGGAGTTTTTCCTTGTCTTCCTTGAGGGTTTAGGTTGGTTGAGGGGCAGTTCTATTGGCGTATGTGAAGCCGTCTGTGACATGATTGCGTGTAAAAAGGGCTATACAGATAAATTAGATTTGATTAGATTTGATGTCATTGCTCATCAAGAAATATAATGCTAATACTGTAAACATGTATTTCTTGCCTGTATTGACCTATTGATAATCTGTTAAGCATCTATCGAATGGTAATTCAATGTGCCAGATAATCTGTAAATGACATAGACATTACAAATGAAAGTTCAATGTAAGATATACTTTAGCCTAGTGATGGTCTGTAAAACATCTATAGATATTTTATAGATATTCAATGTTCCACTGGTACAAGTGAGTTGGTTAGTTGAAATGAAACTGAAGATCAGAAATGATACACTGTAAAAACTTTCAGTTAACTTGTTATTGATAGTTTATTGATGAGTAGTGCAAAAACAAATGTTAATTGTGTTTGTTTTATATTGACATTCTCTCTCTCTCTCTCTCTCTCTCTCTCTCTCTCTCTCTCTCTCTCTCTCTCTCTCTCTCTCTCTCTCTCTCTCTCTCTCTCTCTCTCTCTCTCTCTCTCTCTCTCTCTCTCTCTCTCTCTCTCTCTCTCTCTCTCTCTGTCATAGTGCTCTTTGCCTCCTCAATGAGGCTGTTGGTCTATTCAGTGGGTATGAGTGTGAGCTCAGAGAGCCAACTATTCAACAACACTCTGCAGCACCCTCTCATCCACAATTATCTGAGAACTCTTGGTAGTCAGTGGTAAACAAACCAAACAGGGGAACTGAATAACACATGTGCGATCTTTCCGTGGTTTTTGACGATCTTTCGGCTCGTGCTAAAAGGCAGTGCATGCAACACACAACAGTTCGTGTCCATTTCCATCACGACTTCCGATTTCCGTAAAAGTAAAAAAAAAGGACCATCGGAATATTTCGAAAAGAGCATTTCCTTTATCTGGATGAATCGTTGGCGAGCCTCTGCAGTCTGTGTTCAAGGCCTCAGCTGCATGTGCATGCTGTCGCTTTATATCCCACAAAGGACACCACTCCACTCTCCCTGAAGGACAGCGCCCATGCCCGGGTCAAGAGGGAGACAGGGGAAAATAGCTGGAGCATGTTTACTGACCTTTCAGATGAATAATAGATATTATGCTAGGTCTAAAAACCCGGTTTCATTCATTTTCTCTCTCTGGCTGATCCAGGTCCCTAGAGAGCCGGAGCGAGGTACAGTCTGGCAGTCTGCTCGAGACTCCAGGGAGGGGGGGGGGGGGACCAGACCAGGTGCCCCTCCTCCCTGCCACCTGGGTCTCAGTTTCCCCAAGCCCTTCCCGGAGAGGCTGGAGGAGGAGCAGGGTCTGTGGAGGTGTTTGTCCGTACGTGACAGTTGTTTACTGCTAGCGTCATGGATATTAGTGTGTCAGTGATGAACTCATCTCCTGCTGAGCTTCTGATGCAGGTTGACCTTGTGAGCCTGCGAGCCCGTGTCCTCTCGGGAACTTCTAAATCAGGCCTCGCCTGGCAGCACGTGACGCCCTACGGAGCGGCGATTCGATCGGCTTGTCAGTGTTGATCACGAAGAAAACGAGCTTAAGGTCGTCATCCCAGTCAGGTACTCACCCCACATCGCTGGTGGACGGTTTTGGCTCCTGTGCCTTGCAGCGTTCCAGGGCTGAAAGGGAGGAAGGGAGGACAAGAAGAAGGAAGGAGGAGGGAGGAGGTATGGGAATAAGGAAGGACGGGACAGCAGAGACACGTAACAGTAAATCAGGGATATTTCCTCACCAGCATTAAGATCTTTCCAGAACAAGTGTCAGCTGTGCTCTTTGGAGTCGCACAGTAATTGCTATAATGGTTTGTAAACACAGGAACTGTTCCTCTAGCTGCCACGCTCTGTTCCTCTAGCCTACACACACTGTTACACCGGCTAACACGCACTGTTACGCTATCTTAGACACATTGTCACCTTCACTTTGAAATGTGCTCCATCACAGCACTTGTGTGCAGAGTACTGCTCCTTTCTCAAACAGAACTCTTGCAGGGCTCTGATGTGTATTATAACAGACACCGAACATATTTCTCCCCTACTCAACACAGCCTGCAGTCTCAAAGTATTTTTCCATGGTTCCTTACGACGAGGCACAACACTGCTTCGTCTACTCATCAATCACTTTGAGAAAGCACCCACGCAATCAAATGTTCCCATGTTACCATGGGCTATTAATCAGAGACAATATGGAGTTAATTGAGCAAGAGGCAAAAGTAATTACAGCGAGTGGGACCAGTGAGCAGGACTGCTGAAGGTTCTGCGCTGGTCACAGGAAGTGTCTGCAAACTGTTGGGCTGTGTAGGTGGATAAGTGATTTGAGTGATGCTGCTAAATGCTTACACGGCTTCTTATCACCTGGATTATCGACTGCTTGATGCCGTCTCTGTACCACTTCCGTCAGGTTTCCAAACGAGCTGAGGCGATACCAAAAGGTGATGGCAAAACACTGCAGACGGCAGTGTCATAGCGGCGTTGCTATGACGACCAGCTGTGTCAAGGGGGTACAAGTGATGCGAAGTTGGGCTCGTTTTACTGACAAGGATCTTTGAATCTCGTTCTGTGAAATGCAAAAAAAACGTTCGATCAGTCTTTTGATGAGAAATGACTAGTTTGACAATATTTGACCGGATCTTTGGGTTTAGGTCTGTCATTCATTTGTTACATAACAGTTACGTAGGCTCAGTAGGCTAGGCCAATGGGAAGCAGAAATGATTGGTTCGCCACTTGATACCACTCAATTCGTTCACCTCAGATGGTCTACTCTAACTTGCTATTGCCAAGAATGTACCGAATACAAACCAAGGTAGGCTATACAACTATTAAGATAGCTACGATTACCTAAAACCTTGAAGTACTAGACAACTACATATCAGTTTGTAAAATAACAGTGGTCTAATTGCTAGACTATTATTTGCCCGCTCCACCCAATATAGATATAGTCGACTGTCAATTGACAGCTCTATGGGAAGGAACTGGGGGAGGCAGCGACAGGGTAACTGGAGGCTGAAATTGAAAACTTGCTTTGTTCATGTCCGATGACTTCTCCCATCCCCTTAAACGAAGCGCAGCAGAACTCTTTGTTGCAACTCGGTTTATTCCCAATGTTCCCCCCTCAAGGCTATAGGAGTGGGATAAGCACATTTTAAAACAAGCAGTGTGGGCCAAAGTGCTCAGCTGAAGCCAAGTAAGGCACTTATTCAGCACATTGTTTAGGTATTTGAAGGCGACTTCAAGTCCACTTGAGGAGCTGCTTGGTGTGTTTGTGGTCTGTCTGATATCAACAGTTGGATTGACCTTTGTGTCTCATCCCCCTTCTCTGACCTGTATCGTACCTGCAGAAAGTGATTCACAGGAAGAGATGAGATGTCTGACCTCTGTCTCTTCTCTCTTTCACCTTCCCCATGATCCACCTTTCCATTTCCCACAGGCCAGTCAGATCTCACCTCCATACTTCCATATTTCACCCGGTGAGTCAGACTTTCTCCTCCATGCCTCCATTTTTTCCACGGGAGTCAGAACTGTCCTCCGACCTCTCCGTCTCTCCACAAAAAGACGGCGGATGACTCACCCCCCGGGCCTGCTGGGGGTTTCCATGGCGACCCGCTGAACTCCGGGAGTGCCGCTCTCCGGGTCTGCGAGGCCGTGATAACAACAATGATAGAAGCAGACGGAATGACATGGCTATTAAAGAGGCCGGCCGGCGGCCCCGCGCTGCACACCGAGGACCCCGTGTTCCGCCGCGGGGAGGGGGCGGGGGCGGGCCCCCGACGCTGGCAGTCTGCATGTGAGTGTGACCTTCCTCTGGCCCTTCGTTAGGATCAAAAGTGTGGCTTTAAATGAGACGAGGCTATTAAAGTTGCATAAGAGGACCGGGTTGGAGATCCACCTCTACTGTACTCTGAGGGTCTTTGTTTAGGCCAGCCTCAGCTCTGAATACATAATGCACCTACCACAGAATTGGCCTGCCATTATTGTAATGGCACAAGTAATGACATTACCAACCCTGGTATTATCAAGCAGTTCAAAGTGTGCCGCTCATATACCTGGTTACAGAGGTCTGGTGTGGACGAAGTGTGGACCGTGGTTGCAGCACACAGCCAGGGTTTCACAGGAGGTGAGATGTTCTAGAACAGTTTCAGTGTGTCCCAGGAAACATTTCAGCCTCCATCCTAATTGTATCGTATTTCTATGGCAATGCTCTCATGTTCCCCCGCCCCCCCCCCCCCCCCCACACCTTGCGTCCACTCGACTTCTACACACACATCCCCCCTAACCCCCACCCTCATCCCCCCCACCTGCTAGTTTGAGAGGACGTTCTGAGGGAGGATGTTAGTTACGGCAGTATGTGTGTGATATGGTGTGTTTTGTGTGTGTGGGTGTGTGGGTGTGTGTGTGTGTGTGAAATGTGTGTTTGATATTATCAAATACACTTGACAAAGATGGACGTTTGCTATTGGTCTCTTGGCCGCACTGATCCATGGAGCTGATTGGCTCAAGATAAGGACCAGATACTCGGCCTAAAACACTGATGTGAGCTGGATTAGATCCAGGGAGTGTGTTCCAGGTGTTATATCTATGTGTGTGTATGCTTTTGGGATGTAGTGTGCTGTGTGTGTGTGTGTGATACATCATCTGTGCTATGATGCAATGTACTTAACAAACCTCTTTGTGGCAAATTACTTCAAGGGTTATTTTGTTGCATGACGTTTGTGTGTTCTGGGGTGTGTGTGTGATGAGCTGTAGAGAGTATTATGTGTTCACGAGGGCATGTGAGGGGATGTAGTGTACAGAGTGAGTGTGGTCCCGTCTTCAAACAGGCGGGTGGCGTGTGTTGGGGGGGTCCAAGCCATAGTTCCTTTGCTTCTCCTCTACGTTTGAATTGCAGTGTTTTAGAATACAGTAGCCAGTTACAGAAATTGGCAAGTTTCACCCTACCCCTTAGAACCACCGCAGTGAGGTTTGGAGTCTCTGTTCAGTGATTGTATCACAGGCGAATTTCAGCTCTCAGCGGAGGAGTGTTAAAAATGAGTCTGTCTATAATCAGTGTTGCTGTGGCAGTAGGGCTTAGCATCCAATCAGCTATTTTATTCAAAATCCCTCCAGCGCTTTTTCATGTTTCATTTTTTTATGTGAACTGCTGCATCTTCCCGTGAATTCGATGTATTGTGATCTGGCAAGTGGACTACAGCATCTTTTGACAAACAAGCAACCAGTTACAGTTAACATGTGTTTTCCAAGGATGCTCAGACCTAGGAGAGGAAAGGAGAGGAAAGGAGAGAGGAAAGGAGAATGTTAAACGTGTCTGGACTTGACACAGGGCCTGCTCTTTGACATGATGATTGGTGGTTTGATGAATGTGTAAGGTTGGTTGACATGTGGGCCAGTAGGTGAGGAAGCCCAGGGAGAGGGGGGGGGGGGGGAGAGCAGGGGGAGGGGGGCAGGGTAGAGCAGGGGGAGGGGGGGGAGAGCAGGGGGAGGGGGGAGAGAGCAGGGGGAGGGGGGCAGGGTAGAGCAGGGGGAGGGGGGGGGAGAGCAGGGGGAGGGGGGGAGGGGAGAGCAGGGGGAGCGGGACAGAGAGCAGGGGGAGGGGGGGGAGGGGAGAGCAGGGGAGGGGGGACAGGGGAGGGCAGGGGGAGGGGGACAGGGTAGAGCATGGGGAGGGACGGGGAGATGGGGCACAGAGCAGTTGGAAAGAAAAGGAAGGAGAGAAAAACAGGAGGACAAGAAAGAGACAAGGTCACTCAGAGGTCACACCCCATGGAAAAACCTATTCTCACAGCCCAGTGTCAGTTGGGGGACCAGCCGGTTCAAATACATCAATACATGGTCAGCCTCAGCCTGCCGCAACACACACACACACACACACACACACAGACACACACCCACACACGCAGACACACACAGACACACACACACCCACACGCGCAGACGTACACCCACACACACGGACACACACACAAACACACAAACACACACAAACACAGACACACACCCACACGCACAGACACACCCACACGCACAGACTTACACTCACAGACACACACACACACAAACACACAAACACACACAAACACAGACACACACCCACACGCACAGACACACCCACACGCACAGACGTACACTCACACTCACAGACGCACACACACACACACACAAACGCACACACACAGACACACACACAGCCAGTTCCCATCACCTGGTGCCAGAGGGGTCCAGTCTGTCAGCCTGGGATACACACTCCTCAGTTGTACTGAGGCATACTGTGTGACTATGTGAGTGGAAGCATGGCAGCACCATTAGAAACAGACAGGTCACAATGACAGAAACATTACACCAGTACAAAGGATGTTGATGAGGACATACAGTAAGACTCCAAAGAGAGTCTTATGAGAAGTGAGTTTATGGTGCCCCCGTTTACCCATGGAGAAGCTGTCAGTTGTGTTTTGTAAAGCCCTCGGGCCTTCCCCAGACAGACATCCATCCATCCACCCACACACACATCATCCCATTTCAACAAGCAGCACCAGAAATGGTTTCATTATATAAATGGCCTTATTTGAGGAAAACTACCAGTCTCGATAGTCCTCAAAGTCTGTCCCAGACAGATACAGTAAGATAACGAAATCTCTGCACTACATTACAGTTCCATAAACGTTCCATAAAAAAGCTATATCTATCTCTTATAGGTAACACATCAACTCAGCCTAAAAGAAGTCATACATAAACCACCACCCCCTGCCCCCTCAAACAAAAAATAAAAAAATAATCCAAGGAAACCAATTTTGTTCTAGGATCAACTCTCCAGGAGGGGCAGGTGAATATTTCTTGAGCAGATGTGCAGTTGGAGAGTGACCAGGCCTGACTTCATGGGACCAATATCTCTCTCCTGCTTGTGGGGACAAAACAACCAAGGATTCCAAAAGGCACAAACATGAAAAAATGATTGAGATCTGCTAAATCCTTGGTCTATATTTTTCACTTTGTATAATCCCAGAACAAACAGGTATTGTGTGTCAGGTGAGTTGCATATGCCCTTGGAGCTCTCGGCGATAACTGTGTGAGAGATAAAGGCTATACGTTTCTTGGGCTCCTGAATGAAACAGGCTTATTGGAACACAGAACATCAGATAAGTCTACAGGCAGCAAGATCTTCTAATAACCGCAGCTGAAATGAAAAGCTTTAAGTGCTCCCTCTCTGGCGGTCCTATATCTGCTATTTCATTTATTTGTCTCCTTACCCTCGGTGCTGTCTCTCTCTCTCTCTTTCTTTTGCTCTCTCTCACTCACTCACTCTCTCTCTCTCTCACTCTCTCTCTCTCTCCTCCCCCATCTTTTTCTCTGGAAAAGGAAACAGGAGAGAAGCTTTAGCTGTATTGCACAGAAATAACTCTCTTCAGGTGTCTCTCCTCTTTGTCCATGTCTGAGTGGGTGTGTGTGTGTGTGGGTGGGAGAGAGGGCAGGGCGGGCGCCGTGCCCTGCGCTCAGCACTCACACCGGGCCTGCGTCGAGCTGCCGCAGTTGTGTGTACGTGTGTTCGAGAGGCCATGGAGTGGGTTCTTCCTGCGCTCGCCCCCTTTCTCTGTCTCTCTGCCCAAAGATGGAGAGAGAGGGAGACTCCTGGTGCTGGTGTCGGTGGCATGTCCGCAGTCCTCGTGGCCCAGGCAGAGGAACATCAGTCATCCACTGGGAAACACCGGCAGACAGGAAATGGCAAGGGGGGCCAGATCAGTATGCCACTCGATGCCGTCGGCAATCCAGCCGAGTAATTAGATCAGGGTGGATGCGACGGGTTAGCGTAAACCACCTTACAGAAGCTGAGGCGTCTTTAGTCTAAGTGATTGGGGGAGGGGCCGCGATGGACTGGAGGCGTTGTCATGAGAATGTGGCTCGACGACCTGGGAAGGGGCCTTCCCTGAAATGTGGCAGCTCGCGCCCAGGGTGGTATGATGTGTGCGTGCGCATGTCAGAGGAGGAGGAGGGGGGGGGGGGGGGGGCACTGTGGTCAGAGTTAAACATTAACCTTGCCTGACCGCACATAGACATATAACGCACACCTGGCGTGGCTCCCACCGCCTAATGCATGTCCAGGGAATAGGGTCCGCGTGTTCCAAGCTGAGAGCTGCGCTGGATGCTTGACTGGCTGTTTGAGCAGCCTGCCCGGCTGCAAGGCTGCTGTGAGGCGTTATCAGTCACCTTGGCGTCTCCCGCTCACCTAACATTTGCTCTCGGAAAAAATTGTACGATAATCATATTTGTATAGAAAGGCAGTTAGCGGTGAGTTATGAGGACTGGAGTACATCAGCATGACAAAGTGCGTCTCTGGGTTGTGGCTCTTTATACGTGTGCACCTCCATGGATGCATCATTGACGTATTAATCGGCAAATGATGTCATGCAGTAGACCCGTTGCATGCTGACGGAAAATGATTTTCTAATCTTGTTGATATGAAAGGTAAATCAGCAGTGATGACTGTGTGCGGTTCACTCGCTCTCTGAGGTAAAGCCAGCCCACATCTCCTGTCTCGGGCTAAGCGGCTCATTCATCCATCCCTCTTTACCGTTGTTTAGTTGACTAATACTGACCACCGCACACTGCCACCTCTACTTTATCTAATGCCCACTTGTTGCCAATACTCACAGCTACATTTGGTGCATTTCTGATATTTATTACGTAAGGGTCTTATCGTTTCAACCACGCTATACGGATTCCGTGTTTAAAATAATGTTTTGACCTCACTGCGACTGGAATGCTTGAGCTTTTCTTTCGGACTTCACACTGAGATTGTGGAAATGAAGGTTAGGCTTTCATTTGGTGGTTGTGTCCATATTTGTTTCCTGTGAAGATTGGCATATCCCAGTGTGTGTGCGTGCGTGCATGTGACCTGTGGGCTTCCATACCAGCTGGGGCCTGAACGACCTCAGTGCACAAAACCCATCCACACATCCATGTGACACTTTTCACATGGAAAGGAAGAAATCTGAAGGATCAGCTGAGGTTCAAAAAAGATACACCCTCACACTTTCACCGTTGCAAAACTGCACGTCATGCCCGAACAGATCACTCTGATTGAGTCCCTTCAGGGTATGTACAGATCTTGTCCACAACTTAATGATCAGTTCATGTGGACATGGCTTGTTTGCAGGTTCACCTCAGACCTGATGCGTGGCGTAAAGGTTACAGTACTCACCAGGTCTCTGCAAGCCCACCGACTAACAAGCTGTGATTACATGGCCTCTTTCACGCTCGGCTCTCTTTCATTCTCCTCAATTCGATTCGCTCCCATGATGGTAACATTAGCTATTTGGCTCTCTTGCTTTACGTAATCTCCTGTTTTTTTGTTGTGTATGTGCGTCCAAGTGCCACACTGTGTGTGCGGGTGTATGTCCAAGTGCAAAGGGTGTCCATGCGTGTGTGTGTGTGCGTGTGTGTGTGCATGTGCGTGTGTGTGTGCATTTGTGTGTGTCTCAGCAGCTGTGTCTCATATACCGGGCTCCACCTGTAAGCCTCGTGATAAGCTCGTCTCCAGGTTTTAAATGTGTCGTTAATGGATGGAGGTTGTTTCATCTTCACTGACTCTGGCTAACCGTTTCTCTATACATTTCCGTCCACAGCAGGATGATCAATGGGTTCTTGTTGCTAACACCATCTAACCTCCATTATCACGAAAAAAAGAGGCTTTCGCAAACTGTATGTCTGTATTTAAAGGCTCACATTTATGGATGTATGCTTGGTACTGCTTTGAATATGTGTTCTTATTCAATTGCAATTGTTAACAGATGTTTATATGAATGAACCCTAATTAGTCATTATGAACTTCAACACAGAGACAGTTTCCTTTTTTTTCAGGTAGTTAGATAGGTAGGCAGGTAGGTAGGCAGGTGTAATAGCTTCCATGATGGGTTTATGATATAAAGTATACACGTCAAGCTTTCATTAGAGAAGAGCAACACAGAAACACGGAGATCCACCGAAAACAATACTGAACCACTCGCATTCAGAGCTTTGTATATACTTCTATGATTCTCAGATATTTTATTTGTTGTCGCCAGCATTCCCCAAGTACAGCAGCTCCGGGATGGAACCCAGCAGACAGGCACCGTCCCTGGGGAGGAAAGGGCAGGAGGACCAGTCACAGATTGTCGGTCACCACCCAGGGAGCCGAAGGTGGATCCTGTGAATAGCTGATATGTAGAGTCACAGAAGTTGCTCTGGGGATAAATGATCATTTTAATGGGTTTTGTTGAATGTTTACCCACACTCAAGAGTGGTTTGTCTCACAGACTGAAGCTGCTGGTTGTAGATGTGTTCCACCAACATTTCCAAAGATTAGTTTAATTGCCAAAGCTTTAAATGAATGTGCCTAGACCCCAGACTTAAAGGAGCAGATGACTGGGAGTTGCTGGGCCAGACGGCTAGCCTGCAGTGGGGCTGGACTTGCTCACCAAGAATCGACGCCACAAGCTAATGGAGGTAGACACACTGTCCATGGCCATGTCCATGAAATGAAGAGAGAGGGGGGTGAAAATAAAGATAGAGTGAGAGAGAGAGAGAGAGAGAGAGAGAGAGAGAGAGAGAGAGAGAGAGAGAGAGAGAGAGAGAGAGAGAGTGGGGGTGAGAAGACAGGATATGATGATGGTGGTAATAGAAAGAGTGTTCTCGGTCAGATCAATCTCATCTTTGCTCTCTGCTTCCGTTTGCTCCTCTCACCTGTTTGTTCATTCGCTCAATAACTCGTTCTCCTACTGGGATAATCTCACGGTCCAGTTCCCTGAGTGGAGGTCAAGGCCATTTATATACAGTGTCTGATATTTTATGGAGCTGTTTATGTCTGTATATGGTCCAATCTATGCTTGGTAACCGTCCAATGACATCTCTAGCTAAGTATTACACTTAGATTTAGAGTTTGGAAGAACCACAACAAGTTTTATGTTGAGTATGGTTCAGTTATATAATTTTATAGTTTCTGGTTTATCCAGCTATGGTACAGTCAGGTTTGAATGTGTTGGTTTTTTTTGAATGACAATTGCACTCAGGGCTCGGGTGGTGATTATATATTGTGTTAAAGAGAGACACAATGGATGTTATTTCTCATTCTAAAAAGACTGTCTGGCGCATTGATGTCAACGTGAGTATGTCCAGTGTGCTACCTCTCACTGCAGACCATGCCTATGATCCAGAGAGCTGCAATCATGGAACAATGACCCACAGGATGTACACAAACCCAGAAAGGATCACACTAGATCTCATTGGATACCAGCAAACACATTTGTGTGTGTGTGTGTGCCTCTGTCAAGTGTGTTCTTCGGTTCTTCAACAAAAGCGATTTGTCGCACTGCATCGTATTTGACCCTACTTGCCTCCTTCTCGTGGCCTTGGGGGTTCGACGCAGAGACACGGTAAAAAAACGCAACTGAGGGTTAGGGGCCAGTTGGTTAGCTATGCTGCCCCGCTCACAGGCCCTTTGTCCTCCAGGCCACTTCAGGCCTGATCAACGTCTGATTCCCCGCCCTTACACACACACACACACGCACAGGCACACACACACACACACACACACACACACACACACACACACACACACTGGGCCCTCCAGGCCTCACAGTCTTAACACCCATGTGTTTGAATCTCCTCCCCCTGTGGGGGATGTTAACCATGGCTGGAGTCGATGTCTTCCGCTCTACAGAACCACTGGCTTCATCCAAACTTCTTGGGAAAAAGAGAGAAGAGAGAGAGAGAGCGAGAGAGAGTGAGAGAGAGTGAGGGAGAGAGTCTAAGAGAGAGAGAGAGAGCGAGAGAGAGAGAGAGAGAGAGAGAGAGAGAGAGAGAGAGAGAGAGAGAGAGAGAGAGAGAGAGAGCGAGAGCGAGAAAGAGAGAGAGAAGCAAGGAGGCCAAGGAGAACACTGAGATAACAATGTTATTTTGTCGAAGTGTGTACTATGTATATAGAATTGAACTTGAGTAAATAAATCATGACTGGCACAGAATTAACTAAATTAGAAATGTTGGTTTCAATGTTTTCTTTATGAATCTCATCAGGCATGAGACTATGAGACAGGCATGAGAACATTACATTTGGTCTCAGGCTACCTAACTGTTAGTACCAAGCCTTTTAATCACAGACACGCAGATGTTTGTGTCTGTATAATGTTCCCAAGGCTAGCTAAGTGAAAGTCATTAACAGCCTCTGTCCACATTCTCTAAATGTATACACAAGTCTATAAGTGTATAGACAAAATGTATTCTTAATTGGTTAAAGCATTTTATTTTGACTAACTTTATGATAATGTTAGTGTGTGTGTGTGTGTGGATATTTATTTGTTCTTCCATCAGAAGGTAGCCGGTTCGATTCCCGGCCGTGCAAAATGACGTTGTGTCCTTGGGCAGGGCACTTCAGCCTACTTGCCTTACATATGGAAGTCCAAACTTACATATGGATCTACCACTTCTTTTATTGTTGACAAATTACATTGCAAGGTACAAAACACGACACTTATCGAAACAACAAACTGTTTTACACAGTGTACATAATCAGTGTGCCTTATAAAACATCGCTATTGGTGATGATACAATGTACAATGTCCTTTTTGGTTTCACACCTTGTGAGGCGTTCCACTGAGTGAATGCTACACACCGGAAAAGTAATAGGTGAAATGACAAATGTTCAAAATCCAATACATAAATACACCTCTGCCGTTGACTTTACATCTATATAAACAGACTCTTTTTTTCAATATTTGAATAACTTTATTTGTGCCAACTTTGAACGTGTCTGTTCTTTCAAGGGTTTGAATGTGTCTGTGTCTTGTGTGTAAACCTTACTGGCACTGTACCTGAGGACAGATAAAAACACTTGACTGAAAGACCTTTATTGTGCAGAGCAACAGGCTGGGAGGGCTGTTATTCCAGCTGAAGAATAGCTCCCTAAAAGCTGAACTCGATCAGCTAGAAATACTGGATGGACTATACATTGATTCAAATAACAAACTAAACGGATCAGAAGCAAACTCTATTCAGACAGCAGGTGTACAGACAACCACACGGAAAACAGTCAGGAATAATACAATTATACACAGCGCAAAACATCAATTTCACACTGCACGGTACAATCTCAAGCATATGAACAACGCAAAGCAAGTGGCGCAGGTTTTCAGTGTTTTCTTGCACTTATTAATGGACTCATACCCAATCAATCCTCCTCTGTACCCAAGTAACCCTATGATACAGACTCAATGACAGTCCTCCATAACCATTAAAGCTGCACCTTGGATTCATCGACTTAAAACGGTGTCACTTTGACACTGACAAGTTTTATGGGGGCAGGGATGCTCTGTTGTAGGAAGATCCATCATTCCCCAGACAGGATCAGACAGCAACAGCTGAACCCCCCCCCCCCCCCCCCCCACCCACCCACTGCAAGGTTCCCCAGTGTGTCTCTTCATCAAGAATCAGATTCCTCTCTAATTACACATGCTGGCCAATGACCTCTCTCAACCCCTCATCGAAGTTCCTGCGGCTAGCCAGTCAGCTGGCCATCCCAGCCGTCTAGACAGCTAGCCAGCCCAGTCGGCCAGCCAGCCAGCCAGCAGGGGAGGCAGCCCTGTGCTGCGTATGCGTCAGAAAGATTACAAAAAAAGATCCCCTACAGGGCGCACCTTATCTGATAAACTTACAGACTCTGAAGGTCAGCTGACATGCCGCTCCGAGATCAAAGAGATGTGTGATGTGGAGTCTCTTTCCTCTCCTCATCGGTAAGCTTCCAAAGGATCCCACTGCATCTCTCCCTCAGACAGGCATGCCACTGTGGAAAGCCCAGAGCCAAATTTGCATCCCGGGAGCTTTCACATGCTTCTCATATTCTTTCAGCAGGCGTCTTTGAATTTGGTCTTTTGAAGTGTGCTTGTGTAATGCAACAGGTTTGCCCTGCCGCCGGAGTTAGGAGGAAGGCAGGGGTCGGGGTCGAATAACTTCATCCAGGATCTCACTGTCAGGGGCGCACTGCAGTCATCTCTGACCATCATGTCTCTGCTGGTGCAGGACGGACGTTGGGGCACGATGCTGAGCATGCTGGGAATGTGCTGGAGGACCAAAGCGGTGGATGGAGCCATTATAGTGTGGGCTTGATAGCCCTCAGAGAGCTGAAAACCACGAGGGAAATGTGACGCGTGGCCGGTTCCAGTTTTGATGGAGTGGTCCCTAATCTCCACAGGGCAATGTATCACAATGCCCCTGTAGCCACCATGCACATCCAGACTCTGCTCCAGCACGTTTCAGAGTCAAGGTCTGCACCACGGCTAACCTCAGAATTGTGCTTTGTTTACGCTGAGATGGATCGTTATATACAGTGAGAATAATGCACTCTCATGCTCAGAAGGTAAGGGATAAAGGTGCAAGTAGTGTTAGAGTACAGGTAATGTTAAAGTACAGGTAATGTTAGAGTACAGGTAATGTTAGAGTACAGGTAATGTTAGAGTACAGGTAATGTTAGGGTACAGGTAATGTTAGGGTACAGGTAATGTTACGGTACAGGTATTGTTAGGGTCCAGGTAATGTTAGGGTACAGGCAATGTTAGGGTACAGATAATGTTAGGGCACAAGTATTCTTAGGGTTCAGGTAATGTTAGGGTACAGATAGAGTTTAGGTACTGTTTCGGTTCAGGTAGTGTTTGGCAGAAGAGAAACTATTATGCTATTATCTTTTCCAAATGATGTAAGTCTTCAAATGTTCTTGTTCATCTTTTAAACAGAACAGAGAAACATTTGGACATAAAGGCGTGTGTACACTCTTTACATTTAGCAAGACTACCTGTGAATAAACACCCACTAGGAAAACACAAATATACGTGACCAAATTCTTAAGATTTAGGCACTGCCAAGGTCCACCCTTCCAGACAGGGAGGGGTCCTCGAATGACATCCTTTTGTTTCTGGGCAAAAACTGGTTAGCGGGGTTGTTCAGGTCATCCATCTCCGTAGTAAAGTGGTCTGGGCTCTCCCCATTGGACGAATCCTTGATGACGCTGTAGGTGAGGGCCACGCTATAGGACGCCGGCTTCTCAGAGCGCTGCGGCCCACAGTGGCACAGCTTCCGGAAGGCAGCACGGAACTTCTGGGACATGGCGTTGTAGATGACAGGGTTGACGGCGCTGTTCTGGTAGATGCAGAGCCTGCAGAAGAGCAGGAACCAAAGGTCCTGGTAGCCCTTGTCTCCCAGGAAGGAGTTGACCACAACCAGGGTCCGGTAGGGCATCCACAGCAACGCAAACAGAACCACCACCACTGCCAACATCTTGGTCACCTAGCAACACAACAACATTTACTTTCCTGGCAGCACAACATTCTTAAGAAGTGGTAAGTTGGTCACACACAAGGATTTTGTAACTACTACATGAAAAGAAGATCAAAGAATCTCTACCTCCCCACCCAACACTTTGAGTGTAGAACTGTAGGGGGTCTTTAGAAGCTCAACTTTTGGTCAAAAAACGTTCAACAACTATCTATTAACCACGGTGAAAAGGACCGCAACTTGGTCACCTAGCAACACATCTGCAGCATCTTAGTCACTTGGCAACACATCACACACAAGATTCCAGAATCCAGACTAATCGCCTCATGGTCTGATATCCGCCACAGGTGTGCTGGGTTCTAAGTCAAAAGTAAGAGAAAAGGAACCTGCACTTTTGTAGAATATATTACAGTAAATAACTCTAATATAAACTAACCCAAATGGAGAGAACCCAAATATGGAATAACCATTATATATATATATTATATACAAGGTGTATGATCTTTATTCTGGACAGTGTGCAGGTATGAGTTATTTGCACAGACCACCATCTTGGATTAACAACCTAACCAAGTTCATCACCAACCCTGACATAAGAAAAAACCTTCTGCTGGACGCCACTTCCTGTATTACAGGATGTTCTGTTTCAGTATATGTGCTTTCAGCAGTCAAATACACAACCAGGTGTGCAGAGCACTGAGGATCAGGATGGCTTTGTCATTTAATTCATATGCACCAGAGAGAGAGAGAGAGTTTAGAGGCTGACAACCCATTGGAGCTTGGAGTCATCTAAAATCTAATCATTAGGTGATAAAACGTGTTATTACATTCCAAATGCAATTAGACGTTTTTCATATTTATGTTGTGTGGGACTCTCTCCAGTGATGTAGCACTAATTAGATTATTCGGGGTGTGGCTTTGCACTTGTCAACCATGAGGAGAGTTCCATATCTTGGTCCTTATCACATTCTGACCTTTTCTGCAATCCAATAAGAATCTACTAATCTACTAAGTGATATGGATCCTACAGAGCCAACTCACAGCTGGTTACTTAAAGGCTGTGTGTTAAAGATCTAATACTCCATGACTGCCCTGACCAGGGTTCTGTGTGTGTGTGTGTGTGTGTGTGTGCACGTGCGTTTGTGTGTGTGTGTGTGCACGTGCGTACGTGCATTTGCGTGTATGTGTATGTGTTGTAGGCTTGCTCCTGGTCTGTGTGTTTTCAGTCTACATTAGTGTAACAGCTGACATCTGTCACCTTTATCTGACAGACTGAGGCAGGTCCAGCCCAGTGCTGGTAGGAGCCATAGAGGTATGATGAGAGGAGGGGGAGGGGAAAGCTGAGACCATCCCAGCAGACGGGAGCCTCTCTGTGCCTCAGGCACCTTCTCCTCATCTGAGCCCAACCCACCCTCCAGGGGCTTATAGAATCCAATCCAGTGATCTCATTCCAAACAAACCCGGACCCCTCCCAGTGTCTAGCACGTTTACTCGCCAACCACTCATTGTGTTGATGATGAACTCTCCCTGCGTAACTCTAACCCGTACAGCACACATCGCACCTCTACCCTACATGTCACAGCTAGGCTTCAAATTCACATCAAGGAGAGTGGCCACATATAGGTGGCCAACAGACATATAGGTGGCTGACATCTTTGCGGTTGGACAGGTCAAATCTTTGTTTTCGGTGTTGGCAATTGGTTGGTTGGTTCATAGGATTACAGTTGAGCACTGTGGTGTAGTATTAGCTTCAATGCTCCCTCTCTGTCATAATTCTATAGATGGTTGGTTTCCTAAAATGGACAATAACTAATGCCTAGTACTATTTTTCTTGATTTATCTTTATCTTCTTTTTCACTCTGTCTCTTACACACACCCCTTTTTATCCTTCTCTCCCTATTCCCCATCTATTTCGGTGTCTGTCCTTCTCTTTCTCGCACACCACTCCAGCACGCACAGTCACACACATCTAGCTCGTCTTATCTCACACCGTGGATTTCACCTGTAGTAGCCTCGAGGCCACCGCGGGCAGTGTCAGTAGCAGCCCCCTTACCTGTCTGCGCGAGGCAGCGGTGGTGCTACACGAGGAGTTCTTGGTGCTCATCATCCTGCTGCCTTGGCACGACTCCTTCTTCCACTTCTTAGTGTTCTCTTTGGGGTCTGCGGGCAGCGGGTTGAGAAACAGGATCCTGGCGATCAGCCCGTACAGGACCGTGGCGAGTATTAGCGGCAGCACGTAGAAAATTGTGAAATCAGCGAAGTAGATGGGCAGGTACATAGTTCTGTCCCCTTTGTAGGCGCAGGTGAGTAGGGAAACGTTGTCATAAACTACCAATTTAGTGTCGGATAGGAAAACCCACATGAGGCAGTACAGAGACGTGAAAGCCCAGACCACTATTATTATTCTTTTCGCCCTGGAGAGCGTGCACAGGAACTGCGCTCTGATCGGGTGGCATATGGCGATGTAGCGCTCTATGGTGAAGGCGGTGATGGAGCATGAGGACGCGTTAATGCCCAAGTACTGGAAGTAAGTTATACCGACGCAGCCGACGTAGCCGTACACCCATTCACCGTACAAACTCTCCGTGATGTTTGGTAGCCCAGCCGCAGTTAGGACCATCAGGTCAGCCACTGCCAGGCTGACCAAGTAACAGTTGGTGGGTGTCCGCATGTGCTTGGTGGTGAGAACTACCAAGATGACCATCACGTTCCCGACTATACCGATCCCGCAAATTAGTGTTACCAGCAATATGCTGGCCACTTTGTACTTAATGCTGTAATCGGTCCAAACTCCAAGGGTTTGGTTGTCTTGAGTAACATTTTCCATGGTTAAGGTGAGTTTTGTCCACTTTGAGAGACCGAAGTTCTTAGTTTCAGACCTTGCCAAGCACGTGAATTTAAGCCTTAAAAATCATGATTCAGTCAAAAATGTGCTCCAAAACAAAGTATCCCAATTTTTCTAATAGTTTCAATTACCACGAAAAAGATCCGCATGGCTTTTACCTGCAAAAGGGTCGTATGTCAATTGACAGATATTTAGCTAATTCTGTTGAAGGATTCCACGGAACAGACAAAAAAATATTTTGGTTGTTCGTGAAGTTTGCAGAGACAACAGCTGAGGTGTTGCACCAACGAGCGCAGCTCCGGTTGTGTGGAGCTCAGCGCGCAGAGCGCATGTGAAAAGCTGTGGTTCTGGAGAGAGGGCAGAGCATCAAAACCGGACCAATTAAATATCTAACATGAGCGTGTCATCAATCTTAATAAATTGCATGTCCAAATGCATGTCTTTCTCAGTTTTCTAATTATAAATCAAATACGGGTACGGTTTGTAGCCTTTCGAGAATCACAATTTCTTGTGTAATGTTTTGAAGATGCTGACTATGAAATGCACAGACATGTTTCAATCATTTCAGCTTGGGCAAAGACATAGGATCCAGAATGTAACATTTATCAGGCTACAGTGTTGTTTATAGACGACAAACCTTCACTCCATCTCGGATGTGAATAACAAAAGAATAACACTGAATGTGCTGTTGACTTTAAAAACTAATTTTCTGACTCACTTTGGAGTTCAAGTGAAACAATGGGGATGGAAAGGCGGCTTTAAGGCAGCACATTCTTTATGGTATTTTTATGTTAGCCTTTTAGAGGCAGCGTGCCTCACCAGGGCTGGCTGATGGAACAACTGTGTTCAATGTACTGGGAAAAGAGTTGCATCATTATGGTAATGAACCTTTCCGCAGCTGCAAAGAGTGTGTGCGAAAGAGATACTGAAGGAGAGAGAGAGAGAGAGAGAGAGAGAGAGAGAGAGAGAGAGAGAGAGAGAGAGAAAGAGAGAGAGAGAGAGAGAGAGAGAGAGAGAGAGAGAGAGAGAGAGAGAGAGAGAGAGAAAGAGAGAGAGAGAGAGAGAGGTGTAAAAGCGATAGAACGATGTGTGATCATATAAATGGAAAGATGGAGGGACAGTGTGAGCGTGTGTGTGCGTGCGTGCGTGTGTGCGTGCGTGTGTCCTATGATCAGATGGCAATTGTAACTCCAAGGGGGGGCCTGTGAAGGCCTGATTGATGTGAGAGTGGGCCCTGCAGAATGGGAACATCAGGAGAGTGTTGATTTCTGCAGTGGTGTCAGTGTGTTTGTGAGTTGTGGAGGGGGCGGGTTACAGTGGCACTGATAGCATTATTACTGTGAGTGCATGTCACGGTGGGTGAAAAAACAACAACGAGCTGAACCCTGGGTGTGTTTCATGGTCACGTTCAAAACCCTGTTTGTTAAGGAGGTTCTCCTGTCGACGCCACTTCTGTGACCCGCAGACAGGTGCGCAGTACCGTTGCGAGACTTCTAGGCCCACTTACGGACCCTGTTCCCATGGAGAGCGGCGAGGAATAACTCTCAGAGACAATAGGCCTACATTTCCATGAATCAACAGAAGTGGTCCCTTGAGGAAAAACGTTTCAATCCTCGGAACTCGTGTTGTCTGTCTGTGTACTCGCCCCAGGCTGAAAACTGTAAGCTGTTTCCTGGGTTTCGCCAGCACTGGAGAGGTATATGAGGAGACAAGTGACCTGCCGGAAAATGTATTACAATTTATTCGGATTATGTACAAATCTGGTTGAGATGGAATTACTAGGAAACAGACTCAGACAGTGATGTGTCGAAAACCGTTTCGACCTGTTCTCAGATTTGTTTTTGCATTAGTACTATGAGTGGCCTATACTTGATTTATTTATTTATTTCTGGATTGTTTGATTCTTATTGATGTGCTTATTCATATTAGATATGGGACACTGATAGCTTAGTGGACGTTTGTGTTCTATCGACAGTAACCAATTCAGTGTTCTGCTCTTTAAAAAATATGTAGGCTATCCAATCACTGTTTGTCGGGGGGTTGCAGATGGGGGTTTGTGTGTGTGTGTGTGTGGGGGGGGGGGGGATTCTTGTTCCACCCAGCTGTGATTACATTTCTAAAGGTTAATGAAGTGAAGACGATGCCACCATTCGAATGTCTGAAATACATTACGCACACACTGCACGCGCATGACCGCGCTGGCGTTGTCCATGATGAGGGACCGTCATGCAGCGGTATCGATTCCCTCTGCTTCTCACTCCACGGCAGCCTGGGATATTTCTAGCACAAATCACATGTGCATGTCAAAGTGAGAACAGGACTCCCGTTCTATCACTGCCCACATATTTTACGGAGAAAATGAAACCTTGTGGGTTGGCGGAAGAAGGGGGGTAATTGTGCAAAAGCATCACAGCAGGAGAACCTCAAATGTTATTGATTCCGCTCGTAGCAAACGATGTTCTTTAGTCCTCTCCGGCATCAATGAAGTTACAATGGATTTATGTAGTTGAATTATGTAGGCTAGGTTTATTGCTTTTTACATACTATCCCCTTGTTCAATACATGTGGTTGACGACCTGTTGGATCGAATAAGTTACTAATGTTCAATGCTATTTTATGATGCAGGAACAAATAGGCAACTATTGAATGGGAAGCAGCTACGCTTGTAGTTCTGTTCGTCAATAGAGTGTCTACTGCCACCTTATGGACAGAGACCACAAGGGCTGACAGGACGGCAAGACGAGATAATTGGATACGGTTAATTATGATGACCCTCAGCACATGCTCAGATGCAGATCACAGAGTTAGAATATAATTATGTCTCAAGTGGTCATGGAATACTATAAGTTATACAGCTATGGGGTTTCACAACAGGCCGCCGAGACTGAAGCAGCGCTCCAATTCTGGTGTAGCAGCTTGGCAGCATCGATGCGATGCTCTTAGAACAGGGCAACAGTGGAATCCCTGTTTTTGAAATGGACAGCACAGCCTGCATGTCGTCTAGGCTCTGTAGGAAAGTAATCTCCCGTTTTTATCACCAACTTCATTTAATTTTCCGAATCTGTCCCCCGCCACTCTCCCCACCTCCCTCTCTTTTTCTCTCTCAGTCTCTCCCTCTATCTCTCAAGAGTTAGTGTTTCTGCAAGCTATTCCTCACAGACGGGCTATGATGGATCATAACTCATCTCATGCTGAAATGGTAAACTGCTCTACATCTCAACCAGATGGGGTATTGGAGGGGCTCATGTAAGAGGTTATGAATTCATGAATATCTATGACTGGTAAGCCTCCACAACGACATGGCTGGAACGTCATTGTATTTATGCTAATATGCAGGATCATTCATTCCAAACCTTTAGACTATAACATTCCTTTTTCCTCTAATTAAAAAGAGAGGCCAAACTTTCCAATGGGGAGCTCAACATGTCTTCTACCTTCCCCATGCTAATAGAGCCAACAGACTACTCAGACTTTGGCAGGTTCTGGCTTTGGTAATAAATAACCTGGCTGTAGGCCAAGAGGCTCTCATTTCAGTAATGACCACCCCCTCCTGCATGGACCTGCCTTCCCCTAGGCAAGAAGGCGAACCAGGCCAGGGACCAGGTTGGTCAAGTTAGGGTTGAGGGCCAGACCTGTTTGGTTAAGGATGAGGTCACTCAGGTTAGGGACCATAACAATCAGGATGGGGACATGGAACCATTTCAACCGGCCCAGATACCAGGTAAACCACCATAATTAAGGCTGGAGGGTATGCTCTGTATGATAGATAGTCAATTGAGTAGGCCTAACTAAAACCACCAGATGTTATCTAAGCTTGAAAGGCTTTAGCCTGCAAAGCCGACCCCGGCAAATTGAGGTTAAAGTTGATAGCCATCGAATCAATTACGATAAAGAGTAAGGTTAGTTATGGTCAAATTATTATTGACATTTAATCAAATCGACTGCATACATTAATAATGAAGGTGTAAAGTCATGACACTTTCTGAAAAAAATTATTGCCGTAGAAACCACAATCTCAAACACATACCCACACCCATGAAGACTGTTTCAACGTTTTGCATGTATCCTATACAGAACGACTGCAGCAACCTGATTGATATTGTCATGCCCGAGACACTGGTGTAGTTAGAGATGCCATCATCAATGAGAGCTAAATATTTCATGACAGTGTCTGTTACTTAACCCCTGAGAGGTCTACCAACCACAACCTCTTTTAACCACTCCAACCTTCTGTTGAGTGGTTTTCTCTCTCATCATCACACGTTCCCTGCTGTCCGCGGTCACTGTTCAGTCTGTCTCTCTCTCTCCACCCGTCCGGGAGCTCTTGCTCCACTATCCCCCCTTTTCCCCCCCACCTCTCTCCATCTCTCACTCCTCTTCCCCATTCTCTCGTCTCCTCCTCCCTCCGCCTCTCCTCCTCTTCCCCATTCTCTCGTCTCCTCCTCCCTCCGCCTCTCCTCCCCCGACTTTTCTTCCTCCTCCCCACGCACCTTCCTCCTGTCTCCCTCCGGCCATCCTCCCCTCTCTACCTCCACTCCTCCTCCTTCTTGCTCTCTTCCTCTCCTCCCTCCACCAGTCCCCCTCTTCCTCCCGTCTGGGTGGGATTGCGTGCCAGCCTCTCCCCTTGTCCAGTGCCTGTAGACTGAGCCACTCAGCCCCTCATTATAAATAATCTAGTCAGAGCTGACCAGGCTGTCACAAGCCCTCTGTGTGTCCCGCTCCTGGATGCTACTGTCGCTACACCACTCTTGCTGTTGCTAGGATAGGACCATGGACATAAGACTGTCTCGTTTCTTCTTCTCCCCTTCCCTCCTTCCATTCATCCATCACTTGTTCTCCCCCCCCCCCCTCTCTCTCCTACAGTTTCTTTCTTCCTCATGTGTCTGTCTCCAACCGCCAACCGCCGACCCGTGGGTCCCTAGCCCAGTGGGGCTGTTGTCCTTGCCAGCAGGAGAGGGCTGTCCTGGGGGAGGGAATGGCTGGCTGCCTGATTGCTCACGACAGGCAGGCTACACAGCCATATATCAACCTTGCATCTGCATAGACAACTGCAACAGCTATCATTTTTTACCATGAGACGTATTTCAGCCCATGACTCCGCAGTTTTTCTCTACCGCAAGCCCTTCCTCTTGTCTGGTCCGGTCTTCTTCTCTCTCCTCTCTTCTCTTTTCCTACTTTTTCATCCTTTTCTTCAGATGCTTTCATTCCCCTCTCTTCTTTCCTTATCTCATCTCTCCATCTCTTTCTATCTCTCTCTCTCTCTCTCTCTCTCCCCCCCTCTCTCTCTCTCTCTCTCTCTCTCTCTCTCTCTCTCTCTCTCTGTCTCTCTCTCTCCCTCTCTTTCCCTCTCTCTCTCTCTCTCTCTCTCCATCTCTCATTCCCTCTCTCTCTCTCTTTCTCTCTCCCTCTATTTTTCTTTCTCTCTCTCCCTATCTTTCTCTGTCTCTCTGTCTCTCTCTCTCTCTCTCTCTCTCTCTCTCCACCTCTCATTCCGTCTCTCTCTTTCTCTGTCTCTGCATCTCTCTCTCTTTCTCTGGCCCCCAGTCTCATCTGTTGATGGGATCTTCTTGGGCCTCCAGCCAATTACAGTTCCCTGACACAGGACAACTGGTGACGCGTGACTGTGCAAACTCTCTCCGGTGTCTAGTTCTGCTTTTTTTGTGAGGGGAAATAGTTGACACGAGTAAACAGTAAACAATATTACAGAGTGAGTGAAATGAGATTAAATGTTAAATGTAGGTCAATGGTGTAGCGGGGCTTCTAGATGCCACTCAGCAATGAGCACAGCTGTCCCCAATGGGAGCTACATGCGGATGGTGACTATGAGAATGGTTGTCATTCTGTAAGATTTAGAGCAGGGTCAGATGAGTTGACCCTCTAGATCTGTGTCCGGATTTAAAATGGATTACAAGGAACTGGTAATCTTCCTGGGGTTAGGAGAGGTGATTTTATCAGTATCAGATGATGGAAATACTAGGCTTTATTCATATTTCAGCCAAAACACGCTGAATAGCGTAACATTCAAAGTATGTGAAATCAGGAAAGTCTTTGTTCCTCAATATTTAATTCCGCGAGTCTTTAAAGGAATATGTAGGGGTTTTGGAACGTTATTACCAAGGTGGAAACAGACTTCCAATGTCAGGATTCCGTTAGAATCTAGATTCACGCTGAAGTGATCTCAATCTGGTCACGGATACCAGGAGCTCATTTCAGCACCACAACGAGGCAGCAAAGCAGTGCGTGGGAGGGACTATAGAGGAAAGCTGTCCATCTCTGAGCAAACAGCTAAGGATGCTAACGTGCCTATTTTGAGAAAAGGCAACATACATAGAGAAAAGACAGCGTTACAGTTGCCTACTTCTAATACGAGTGTTCCAGACTATAAGGACGATCGATAAAATGGATGCTGAAGTGAGTGCTGTTCGTTGAAATACAATTTAGTTTATCTCAGCATTCACGGTTGATCATACCGGTATGCTCGTGCCAACTACAGGCTATCACCTTCTAAACTAAATATGAATGAGACAGTGATTCTTCTTTTGTTGACGACGTAATTTAGATGATTTGTTCATAATTATGTTAATTTTAAACAGCATTTATTTTCAATATACTTGTGCAAGAGTACACTCTTTTATATATCTGGTATTTTTTACAGGCTGATGTTAAATGGTTATTATGAGGCGTGTTCTTTTGGTTTGACTACAATGCTTAAGACTTTGACCGATGTTTGGAGAAGAATTAGAGCTAATCTGTGGGTTAAGCCTACGAGAACTGATTCTTAATAGGATCTATATGTACCAGCTAATCATGGCCACTTTAATCGCCTTTTAGAATGGACGAGAGGTTGTCAGAGTATCTCAAACGTAGCCTATTAACTTTGTCAATACTTCACACTGACGGACAGTTCTGAGATGCGTAACATGTGACTTATTATGACCTCTTTGATGTCTTCTTAGGGATGTCATAGATCGGGGCCACCTTGCGATCAGAACTAACGCGAGCCAGTGGAAAGAACCGAATGGCTTCTCTGGAGCTGCTTTACTCCGGCAAAGCTGGAGGACAACCGGATCCCTTGAACATCCGTACTTTGCCCTCCAGTCCGGTGCATGTCCGTCAGTCCAGTAGCTCACACGGTGGAGCACTTTCCGGTGAACAAGAGCGCAGCTCGGCTCACGGATGCGAGTTGCTGAGTGCTTCAGCACCATGGACGGCGGCCAATAGGGGCGGGGCGCAGGTTAAAAACGGCTGCAGCTTCCCAGCGGAGGAGAGGGTCATAGTGTGCTGTGACGAGGAGCTAGAGACTTCTTTTATGTATATTGATGAAAACGTAAATCTACGCCTTGCCAGCCCATTAACAAGCTGGAAAGGGATTAACAAATCCTCGCGCGATGGCTCCGCAAGTGACATTCGCCCAGAGACACTACCGGAACTCTCTCTTATGTCGGACGAGGATCTCTTCTCGGAAAGTTCGGGGAGTTCTGTAGACTACGGATTTATCAGCGCTGTCACATTTCTCGTTGCCGGGATCTCCTTAGTAATCATATCCTACACCGTCCCTCGCGACGTACAGGTAGACCCCGAGAGCGTGTCCGCTCGTGAGATGGAGAGGCTGGAGATGGAAAGCGCGCGGGTGGGGGCCCACCTGGACCGGTGCGTGATCGCGGGGCTGTGCCTGCTGACACTGGGCGGGGTGGTGCTCTCCTCGCTGCTCATGGTGTCCATGTGGAAGGGTGAGATGTACCGGAGGAAGGCTTTCGCTTATTCCAAGCGCTCCACGAAGCTTTACGGATCTATCAACCTGAAGACAAAGTCCAGCCCCAGCCGTTCCTCTGCACACCTGTCCCCGGAGGAAGACATCGAGGAGACCTTTAACTAGAATCATACCGTTGTCCTTGACAACGCTGTTCTTGTATTACTCTGCCTGAGCAACATGAAAGCAACGTGACGTTCCTCAGAAAGATCCCCAACTTAGAGGACCATAAAATGTTAACATTCAAACAAACATCCTACCCTACACCGACCCTAACACCAATAACTGTATCTGATTTAATGAAACAATGTTTGTGTTGGGATATGAAAATTAAAATGAAAAACAAATTGATCAGTAAGGTATTGAAAGTAACAATGTGCATTTCCAATATGCATGGCGGCAAATACAACGCGAAGAGAAAAAACCACAAGTTGATAGTCATGTGTGACTTTGTTTCTGAGTATCTGGGTGGTCATATGCAGTAATTTCACACATCATTCATATTTAATGTGCTATTCCACAGCAATGTGCTGCATGCACACCTTTGGAGAGTGTGCTGTCAGGCCAGGTAGGCAGGATGTAGCAGGGAGCAGAGAGATGGAGGGACGTTTGGAAGCTGACAATGTGAAATATTGGCCGCAGACAGAGACAGCCTCCAGGTCTGCACCACTGAGGTGATCCACGAGATTGTAAACTCATCCTAATCATAGCTGTGGTGACTGACACAGTTCCTCCCTCTCCTCCACCTCCCCCCCTTCCTCTCCTCTCCTCCCCTCCTCATTCTGTTCTTGCCTTTCACCTCTCTTGTTCCCTCCTGCCTTCCTTCCCTCGCTCACGTCCATATCCTGTCTCTGTCTCTCTCTGTTTCCTCTCTCTCCTCTCTCTCTCTCTCTCTCTCTCTCTTCTCTCTCTCTCTCTCTCTCTCTCCTCTCTCTCTCTCTCTCTCTCCTCTCTCTCTCTCTCTCTCTCTCTCTCTCTCTCCTCTCTTCTCTCTCTCTCTCTCTCTGTCTCTCTGTGTCTCTCACTCTCTGTCTCTCTGATGTCTCTCTCTCTCTCTCTCCATGTTACTCTCCTGCTGTGCCTTCCCCTGTTCCTTGTGGAGCCCTTCCCCAGGAGGGGGAGATTCTCTGTTCTCTCTTCCAGCCTCCTGTCTGTCTCTGTGGGTCGCTATCTCTCGTCCTGCTCCCTCTTCTTCCTCCCATGTTCCTAGACTGCCAGGCACAGCTCAAGGTTACACGCCCGGCTCTGCAGGGGCTCCAGCTAATCACACATGAAAGAGGTGCCCCACTTTTGGAAATGACAGGGCAGTTTTTCAAAGTGTTTTCATAACTTGTCATTAAGAGGTCCATTGAGAGCTTTCTGATAATGTACGAGGAGAGTATAGTCATATTATTATTACAACAGGATAGCTCAGTGGTCGAGCTAGCTGTAGACCAAGAGACTGCATATTTCAATCTCCCTGTGCATTGCTTTATAAATAATAGTGCCTGCTAATATAAATACATTATAATATGAACAGGACAATGTACAGTACTAAACTTCAACTATTATTGGGTAAGTAAGAGGACACAACTTATCACTTCTCTAGTTTTGAATGCTTTCAACACAAGAAATATTGAGTAGAACTGGCTAGACTCGTCAAGTTGGGACCGCTTGCCAAAGGTGGTGTTTAAGATGTACAGATTCATCTTTACTGATTTTATTTGGCCTTGAGAACAGTGAATCCCGAATGTTTACAATATTTTCCCATTTCTCTCCTCACTTCCCCTCCTCTCTCCACTCCTACACATCTCTTCTCTTCTATCTCCTTCTCTCCCTCTTTCTGCTCTTCTGTGCATACCTAATGGGCTGTGTATGTAGACGTTAGTCACCATGAGTAACACACTCGGTGATACTAATGACCATGCAGCGGTAGCAACAGCTCTGGGCCTGAGTAACCACATTCTAAATTATATCTCCATGGCATCATGCGTCGTCTCTGGAAGGTGTTGAAAGAGGCAGTCCAGCACCACACTGGCTGAAGGCTATGTAGCAGCTACCTCCCTTCTCTCCCCCTTCCCATCTCCCTACCTCCTTCCTTTCCCTGACGAGCCCTATCTCTCTCTTTATCTCTCTATTGCCCCCTCTCTCTATTTCTCTTTCTCTCGCCTTCTCTCTTTCCTTCTACTTCTTTCTTTCTCTCACCAGTCTCTCTCCGTCCCCAAATATCGGGCAGGACTTGCCAGAGGGGAGCCTATTATAAGTGTGTGAACTTCAGAGAGACGACTAGTCCACAGTTTGGGTCTTTAATCACATTGACACAATCCACCCCCCCCTCTCAGGAAAGGGGGAGGCCAGCCTCCTTCTCTCCTCCAGGCTTCTTTTTCTCTTCCTTCTCTCTCTCTCTCCCTGCCTGCCTCCTCTCTCTCCCACCTCTTCTCCAGCCTCTCTCGTTCCTTTATCGCTCCCTCCGCATTCCCTCTCTCCTCCGGCTCTCCTCCAGCCTTCCTCTCTCCTCCCCGCTCAACCCCTCCGACCTTGCTTTCTCCTCCCCCTCTCCCCCCTCCTCCTCCGCGCCCCCTCCATCCCTCCTCTCCTCCACTTCTCTCTTCCTCTTTCCTCAGCTCCCCTCTCTCTCCTCCCACCTTCCTCTCTTTGCCAGTCCGACGGCGTTCGCAGAGTCTTCATCCAGGAGGAGGAGAAACAGCTAAGTCCTGGTGACAGATGGCCCAATGCAGGGCACCCAAAGATATGACAGCGGAGCGCATGGTTGACATCCAGAGTTCCATTTCTGTGCTACATGCTAATATACCGTCAGCTAGAACTGGTATTGTGTGTGTGCGCGCGCCCACGTGTGTACATGTGCTGCCCATGCCTCTCCACCAGGGGGGAGCTCAAACCTGTTAGCGGAGGTCAAGCTGGAGCAGCGACCTTCTGATTGGTGGCTTCTGGAGTCCTCACTCCTCTCCATCAGCACTGGCTCCGCCCCTGATGGCTCGAGGGGGCAATATTGCTAGGGTGTTGAGATGTTTCAGCTTGCTGTTGACCTTAGTTGGAGTACCTTATTGTGTTGCATTTGTAGTCTCTGTTAAAACTGTGGGGCCATGGAGAGAGACAGGGACTAACCTGAGAGCACTCCTCTCCAGGGATCCCCTGCAGACTTTTATTTTTAATGAAAATGAAATGAGTTTTTAAAGCTCATGTGAAAACTCCAGGTTTATGCCTTGACCGCGCAAAACGCATGTTCTACTCCGAGCCTCCTCTCTCCCTCCGTTCCTCCGCCTATTTTTTTCTCTCCTTCTTCCCTCCTCCTCCTCCTCCTCCTCCTCCTTTATTTCAGCAGTTTTTCATGCTGTGTATTAGTTATTATGCTTTGCACACACTGTTACAAAGCTCTTTTTCACCACAGCTTGCAACTCTGTGTCAAATCGATTTATGGTTCTGGTCAGCCCTGTTCTGCTACTGCTCAGCAAACCACATCCGGACCAACTTGTATACTTTACTCTACTATATGTGTCCCATTTGCTGTGACTGACTCCTGGTCCTGGTCCTGGTCCTGGTCTAAGTTCTAGTACTGGTACTAGTTATGGTTCCAGTTCTGTCCTGTTCTTTTCTGGGTCCTGGTCCTGGTCCTAGTCATGGTCATGGACGTAATGCTGGTAATGGTTCAGCAGATCTGCACATGACCACTAGATGGCAGCATTGAACTATGAAACCGCAACAACATCTCAAGAGTTTGTGTGACGTCATTGTGATAGTTAAAGTGACATCTCGAACTGAAATAAATCCTCTTCCACATAAGAAGGTATGTATCTGTAAAGCTTCAGAAAATGTGACTCGATCCCCTGGCTTTTAAACTGCTTTCAGAACCACACCAGACTATATTTACTCATCCAACCATGTGCACATAAAAATGTACAGACACAGAACTCAAACCCACCGCCAGCCCTCCACCACCCCTTCATCTTTTCCTCAATCCCCCCATCCCTCCCTCCCTAACATGCCCTTGTTCCACATCTGGCTTTGTCTCAGTATTGATCTTGGCTGAGGTCAAATGGACAACTGAGAGAGTTACTGTAAGTGCCCAGGCCTTTTTAAAGACCTCTTGTTTGTCCCACAGAGCATTTGGCATCAAATATAGCTCTTCACTCCTTGTCCTTCTTCTTCTCTCTTCTCCCTTCTCCCCTTTCCCCTCCTGTCCTCTCCTCTTCTACTCTACTCTCCACTCCTTTCTTTTCCCCTCCTCTCCTCTCCTCTCTTCCCCCCTCCCCTCCTCTCCCCCCCTCAACACTCTCTCCTGTCCTCACCCCCCCCTCAACTCTCCCTCTCTCTCTGCTCTCTCTCCTCTCCTCTCCCTCTCTCCTCTCTCTCCTCTCTCTCCTCTCCTCACTCCCCCTCAACTCTCCTCTCCCTCTCTCCTCTCCCCTCCACTCCTCTCTCTTCTTATCTCCTCGCCTCGCCGGAGGACAGCACTCTCTCTTTCCTCTGTGTAACAGTTACCTCTCCGTGCTGGCCTGGGTGGAGTGTTGTTCAACTGATATACTGTAGACACGATCTGATGTCTTTTAACACAATAATACCTACACACTCCCTTCACCTCGCTCACCCCTTTCTCCGTACTGCTTGGGAAAGGGGAGAGGGGGGGGGGGTGGGGAGTGGAGGAAGGGGCTGTTTGCGGGAAACACGAGCACACCCTCTTCTCTGCTCTAAGCTCGGTTACTCGAGGCACGTGATGGGGGTCGGTGCATTCTCATCACTCTAACCTTCATCCAGTCCTCCCCCGTCTCTCCATCTCTCCTTCCACCTTCCTCGGCTAGTCTATCCATCTCTTTCCTTTTGCACGTCAGTCCCTTCTTCTTCTCTTTTTCCCTTCATCTGTCTTTCTCCCCTCTGGCCCTTCCTGGGTCTCTCCTCTCGCACTCATTGCACTTGAACCACTTGAACTCCACCCACCAATGAGAAAAGCGGTGTTCACAGCATGTGACACTTTACTGTAACTGTGTTTACATTTACATTTAGCAGACGCTCTTATCCAGAGCGACTTACAGTAAGTAAAGGGACATTCCCCCGAGGTAAGTAAGGTGAAGGACACAACGTCATTTTTCACGGCCGGGAATCGAACCCACAACCTTCTGATTAATAGCCCGATTTCCTAACCGCTCAGCCATCCGACCCCCCTGTTCAAACGTTAGTCTTGACCAGCGCTGCTCAAAATCAATAATCCATTCGGAGGCCCAGCTGACTGAAGCTCCAGTTTCCTGCTGCATCACACAGCAGTTCCTCTGTTGGCTCGTCAGATGAGCTGGCCCTGGAGGAGGTGGCCGTAGGATGTTCTCCGATGCTCTCGTCTCCAGCTGGTCCTGCAGCAAGGGGGAGGGGCTTCATGTCTGTCTGGGAGCCAGCCCAGGGGATTGGCTGGTGGTTCATATCGCTGGCCCCCCTTCCCCATCCTTGCATCCATCCTGCTTGGGGTGAGTCATCATCAGAGATGCGAGCCACCGAGAGAGCGACTTCTAAACCCGACGGAACAGATAAATGACAAATCGGCTGGTTTATTGATCAAGATGAAACTTCTCCCCTCATGGCATGGCTTCGGCCTCGCTTTCTGTCTCTCTCTCTCTCTCTCTCTCTCTCTCTCTCTCTCTCTCTCTCTCTCTCTCTCTCTCTCTCTCTCTCTTTTGGCCCAAGGTTAAACCCACGTGTCTGGGAGGGGGGGGGGGGCTGAGGGGTGGCTGGCTGGTTGTTGTTCGGTGGGGACGGTGGGGTGGTGGGGTTCTAAGGGAATCTATGTCCTGCCAGGACGTCCTCCCCTGCCAAGGTTTGTCTGGGGTGTGGGGGGGGGGGGGGGGGGGGGGGGGGTGGGGTGAGGGAGGTGGTGGTGGGGTGTGGGGGGTGGATGACGTGATCTCTTTATCCTGGCCAATAAAAGAGAGTGGCCGGTGAGCTCCGGATACGTACGTGCCGTCAAATTCAATAAGGTGGAGCTTTAATGTTTTCTTTTAATCAACCAAATTGCATTACGCACCACCGTCGCCCAGAGGAGAGGAGGCAGGACAGCGGGGGGGGAGGTAGAGAGAAGGCCGTGGCGGGGGGGCGAGGGAGGGGGTGGGGGCCTTCACAATATCAAGAGGAATCTGCAGAGACAAAACATGAGGTCACATACGCTAACTGTTCAATGTAAATGCCCTCCAGCCCACCTCCCCTCACTTCCTCCTTTTATCCCCCTTCCATCTCCCCACTTTCTTTAGATGCAAGTTTGTGTGTGTGTGTGTGTGTGTTGTGGGGGCAGTCTGGGGATAGACAAGGTGTACAGACAGGCTGGTCTAAGACGTCCCCCTAGTAGAGAATGCCAAGAGTGGGGAGCTCTCCTCTCCTCTGCGCTCCTCCTCTCTCCTCCTCCTCTGCTCTCGTTTTCTCTCCTCTCCCTTTCTCTCCTCTCCTCCTAGAAACTCCTGCTCAATGACATCACCCCTCTGAAATGTCAAACTACTATGTTTAAATCTCCTTTCTTATGTCTGACTACACAGCATCCAGGTTCCTGATTGGCAACCCTGGTAATAACTGGTTGGGCCTTCTGCTCTCCACCACACCAGTTCTGATTGGAGGTTGGGATGTAGCCTAACCTTTCCGTGTCCCTGACTGTCTATCTGCCTCCCTGCCTCCCTGCTTGTTTGTCTGTCTGTCTGTCTGTCTGTCTGACTGACTTCCTGTGCCTGCCTGCCTTTCTGCCTTCCTGCCTTCCTGCCTGCCTGCTTTCCTTCCTGCCTGCCTGCCTTCCTGCCTTCCTGCCTTCCTGCCTTCCTGCCTTCCTGTCTTCCTGCCTTCCTTCCTTCCTGCTTGTCTGTCTGCCTGCATGCTGTTGCCGTGGACAACACCAACAACAACAACATGCCGAGTAGCCATATTGCCCTGGGTCATAGAGCAGGGCTATCTCTTGAGCATCAAAGTGACTTTGAGAAAAGGTGTGTGTGTGTTCGGTGTGTGTATGCAGGGTGGAGCCGGCATCAGGTAACAGGATCAGACTTCATGAGGTGACTTCAGCCGAGCTGGCTGGCAGCCAGGTGAGATGGACATTGATTTTTCAATAAGGTCCTGAAGCTGTCAGCCAACCAGGCTACGGTGATACCCTGTCTCTCAGGGATCGACTACTTCTGCCTGATGACTGCCTGACTGGCACCCGCCCACACACGACCACACTGACAGGGTACACAGAGTATGTGTGTATTATGTATACTGTGTACTGTGCATGTATTGCCAGTGCTCAAGGTTGTATTACATCCCAGTTGATTGCCAGTCAAATGTCGTGGTCTGGCAGGGTGAGTCGGTAGCCTGCTCCATCTCCATAGGTCCCCCCCCCCCCAAACCTCTCTGATCCAGGTCTGTAACTCTCTGATGCGGGAGTATAGGTCTCTCTGACCTGGCTCTGGAGGTCCTGACTGGAGACAGAAGCTCTTTGGCTGGAACCAGTACTGAACGCATCCCACCACCTCGCCTTCAGCCCTTCTCTCGTCTGTTGAGACATGCTTCAGCCCCTCACCCCACCCTCTCCTCGGGAAGGGATGGAAGAGAATAAGCAGATATATGGGAGGGATGGAAAAGAGGGAATGAGAGAGCAAGAGAGAGAAAGGGAAAAGATACATAAGGTGGGAGCGAGAGTCTGGCTGGGAGTCATCAATCTAAACTCGCTTGGAAGCCATTACTCAGCCAGACGGTAAATGGTGTGTTCATATGTCAATATGAGGACAGAGAAGCACACACTCACAGAACGGCAAGCTTCCTCATCCACCCAATTACAATGTCTTAAACAGATTGTATCACACCTTCAGGCCTTTATCACTGGGCCAAATGTCTATCTCCATGAGTCACTTGCCGGTTCCACGTCTCAACCTCCAGTTTATTCACTTCTGCGACACCTGCTATAGCTTTCCTTTTCTCCATCCAACCTTCTGTCCGGCCCATCCAACCTCCTGTCCAATAACCTCCTGTCCATCCAACCTCCTGTCCAATAACCTCCTGTCCATCCTACCTCCTGTTCAATAACCTCCTATTCATCCTACCTCCTGTTCAATAACCTCCTGTCCATCCAACCTCCTGTCCAATAACCTCCTGTCCATCCTACCTCCTGTTCAATAACCTCCTGTCCATCCATCCTCCTGTACAATAACCTCCTGTCCATCCTACCTCCTGTCCAATAACCTCCTGTACGTCCAACCTCCTGTTCAATAACCTCCTGTCCATCCAACCTCCTGTCCAATAACCTCCTGTCCATTCTACCGCCTGTTCAATAACCTCCTGTCCATCCAAGCTCCTGTCCAATAACCTCCTGTCCATCCTACCTCCTGTCCAATAACCTCCTGTCCATCCAACCTCCTGTTCAATAAACTCCTGTCCATCCAACTTCCTGTCCAATAACCTCCTGTACGTCCAACCTCCTGTTCAATAACCTCCTGTCCATCCAACCTCCTGTTCAATAACCTCCTGTCCATCCAACCTCCTGTTCAATAACCTCCTGTCCATCCAACTTCCTGTCCAATAACCTCCTGTTCATCGTACCTCCTGTTCAATAACTTCCTGTCCATCCAACTTCCTGTCCAATACATTTATTCATTTTAGCAGACGCTTTTTATCCAAAGCGACTTCCAAGAGAGTATAACCTCATGTACAATAACCTCATGTACATCCAACTTCCTATCCAATAACCTCCTTCAAATCCATCAAATCTCCTGCCCAATAATGTCTTGTCCAATCCAACCTCCCGTCCAATCAAACCACCTGTCCATCCAACCTCCTGAATGGTGACATGGTGCATAGACTCCAAAATGTTTGTCTGAACCCATTTCTTTTTCAAATAATCTCACAGCTTTATTGGCGAGCGGGGTGTTTAAGTTAAATGTGCTGTACTTTACACACTGAAACCCTATCTGAGCGGAGGGTCGTAAATCACTCGGTCAGACAGACGCTCCAGGTAAGAGGTCTCCGCTGAAGGAAACCAGCGTCTCTGTGTCAATATGCAATATGTCCATAAAGACTCCAGCTAGCATTAGATATCAAGTTGTAAAAGAATCACCTGCAGGGCTTGGAAGCCGTCTACCTTCCTGCTCCCTTCTGTGTTCACACCAGGCCAGCTTTTAATTTTTCTACAAGCTTTATTGGGATTTGATTTGCCAAGATAAAGCTACAGCTATTAATCTTACTCCACACTCCTCAACTGATCCGGTCCAACAAGCCAAGGGAAGCGGGTGTTAAAGTTTCCCTGCTAATGGTTTCTGACTGGAGAATGAAAGTGTATTTTATGACAGAATTTTGTGTTTTATTCAAACATATACTGCCAATATCGAGCGGCGGATAAAAGTACAGCAGACGTTTGAGAGAGGGGGACCGAGCCCGGAGAGTAATCACTTTCACAGCTAGCTATTCAGCCCCGCGGATCTGGCCCACAGCATTCCTCTCAGCTCTCCTCCACCAGACTCAACATGGCCTCGGCCTCCCTCACCTCATGCATAATTCATGCAGGATCGCCGCAGCTGAAGAAGACAATCCTAGATGATATTTCAGAATGACCAGACAGCATTCCGCTGCTGTCAAGCTACGTCAACCCCCCCCACCCCCCCCCCCCCCGCCTCTACACAAACTCCACCACCCTCGCCACCCCCCACCCAGAGTGGACTCACTCATCTGTCAGTAGGTCTAAAGGAAACGAAAACACGCGTGTCTGAGGCAGCACTGTCCGCTCCCTCCTTCTCTCCTCTCGGTTTTCTTTCAGCCCTCTCCTGCCCCCGACGAGCCCTCACACACACACACAGACACACACAGACAGAGACGCCACCATGCTTCTACAATTGGCGGTAACTCTCCAGTGTTGAACACGCAGAGGTCAGGAACCGCCACACACGTTGCCATGGGGAGTTGCCATGGCGAGCTGCCACAAGGAGTGTGAGAGACCGCCGCGTGACACCAGCCAGTCTCCTGGGCCCAGTAATCCGCCTCATCTCCGCAGAACCCTCCAGAACCCCCCCTCCCCCCCCCCACACACACACACCCACCCCATTCCACCGACACCCAGTCCCCCACAACAGTTTGAGCAGGCCCTCCCGCTCTTCCTTCTCTCTGGCGGGGCACCAGCCATGTTGGTCGAGCCGTCTCGGCTCTCCTCGGGGCCAGATCCGACACAACCAATCAGAGGTACGCCGCCGTGATCTGACAAAACAAAAGGAGCCGGGGCTTAGTTCTCGCGAGGCGGTCTGGGGGCCGGAGCGGCGCTGGGAATCGCACAGGGCGTGCCATTGTTTCCCAACCCTCGCCACGGTCCCTGGCAGACGCTCAGCCTGCTCCTCTCTCCCCGAGCCCTGGCAGACGTTTCCGTAACAGAGACATCGAGAGGGTTCGTGGGGGAAAATAAGAAGCATTCGTGTGGCTCAGAGGTCTGCTGGCGTTCCGTATAGGAACTGGAATGTAAACGTCTTCGGAGGGGGGGGGGGGGGGGGGGTGATGAGGGGAGAGGATAGGAGAGGGACGGAGAAGAGCGAGACAGAGAGAGGAGGAGTAACCGACAGCTGTCATTTATTATGCCGAGATGGGCGGTGTCGTGTTTTGGCCTCCTCCAACACCTCATATCGTGGGGGGTCAGGTCGGGTGACGGATGAGCGCAAGGCCCCTGCTGCATTGCCATGACAACCGTGCTTCCTCCCATGAGGAGCGAGTAGTGGCCTCGTGGCGTTCAGCGTGCCAGGCGGAGCGCGGGCACAGCGCGTGATCACGTCTCTCATTTCCTGGTCGAGGAGGGTGTGAGAACGCTGGACGAGGGAGGCAGGTCGGAAAGTCCGGAATATTCCCACCTCAAGTCCCTGTTGTTCATCGTGAAAGCCTGCTTATTTTAAGGGTTCCAGTGTTTGGATTGTGTTTCTGGTTCTCGTGGGAAAAGGTTTAGACCTCGAAAAGCGCAAACTGCTTTTGACTTCACGCTCTGACGCAAATTGTCAGAATGATGTTGTAGTAGGTTTTAATGGAGCCTTAGAGAGCCATGAAACTTGTTAATATGACCCTATCATAGGAGGAGGTGATGGCTTTCACTCCAGACACCATCATGAGAGACAGAAGGGTAACTAAACGCTGAGGGAGGAGAGGGAGGAGAGGGAGGGGGAGAGGGAGGAGAGGGAGGAGAGGAGAGGAGAGGGAGCAGAGGAGAGGAGAGGAGAGGAGAGGAGAGGAGAGGAGAGGAGAGGAGAGGAGAGGAGAGGAAGGAGAGGAGAGGGAGGGAGGAGAGGAGAGGGAGGAGGAGGAGAGGGAGGAGAGGAGAGGAAAGGGAGAAAGACAGAACGAGAGATTGTGAAGCAAGTGAGGCACAAAGAGAGAGGGAGAGAAAGAGAGAAGGAAAGAAAAGGAGAGAGCGACAAAGAGAGAAGGTGCATAACATATGAAAAGAGAGAGAGAGAGAGAGAGAGAGAGAGAGAGAGAGAGAGAGAGAGAGAGAGAGAGAGAGTGTGTGTGTAATTAGGGTTAAATGTAATTGAATGCGATGGTCTGGGCAGCAGATCCAGGCTGGGTTAATGTAACAGAACTCTCATCAGCCCCGCGCGGCTAACGTTGGCTGCTATATGAGAAACATCTGTCTCAACATCACTCACTTCCCAGCGCGCCTCGCCTGTGAGGGCTGTGAGACCATGGCCTTGATGGTGTGGTCTTATTATCCCTCTGTTGCTTGTGCTTGTGTGTTCGTGTGTGTGTGTGTGTGTGTGTGTGTGCGAGTGGTCCCGTGCATGTGTGTGTGTGTGTGTGTGTATGTGTGCATATGTGTGTGTGCATGTGAGACAGAGTGGCTGGGCAGGTAAAGCAGCACGCTCGCCCCAGACACTCCGCCCCCTCGCCCTTCCTCAATTCAATCAGAGGTAAGCACCGGCAGGACGAGCCGAGAATCCCAGAGGAAGGCTGGTCACCACGGTAACAGGCTTAACCGGAGGGCGTTTCCGGTGCGTGTGCAGTGGGAGTTCTACAGAGAGAGCTCTTCTCTCACCCCAGAAGCGCCTCTCTCAACCCTGAATCCTCCTCCCGGTCGAGCTTTTAACCCTGCGAATTCCCAGGTCTAGACCAATTCCTTCGTAGACACATTGATTTCAAGTCTAATCTCTCCTGTGACAGGAAAACTGCTCCAGCGAGACTCAGACTTGCGGTGGAGACGGTGACAGGAGATCTGTTTGCGTGTGGGGATGATCTGCGCGAGGCAGGATCAGTGTCAATCCCGGGCCAAGCGTCTGGACTCTCAGGCAGAAAGTGTCACCAGGGAAGACTAAAATCGTCGCTGGGAAATCGGATACGTGGGCAACGACCGTGACAGCTTATAACTCTGGCCCCCCGCTGGAGCCCTCTCTCTTTCCAGCTCTCCCTCGCACCCTCCCTCTCTGCACCCCTCCGTCCCTCGTCTCTCTCTTTCTCTCCATCCCGCTCTCCTCTCGCTTCCCTTCCCTCCCTCGATTTCTCACCCTCTAACTCTCTCCTTCTCTCTTCCCACATCCTCTCCATTACCATGTCCTGTCCAGTCCCCCCTCCCTCCCTCCCTCCCTCCTTCTCTCCCTCCCTCCTTCTCTCCCTCCCTCCCTCGCTCCTTCTCCCTGTGCCATCCACAGAGAGACGGCTGGCTGGGTGACCTCACACCTCGATGCTTCACAGGACCTCCAGCCAGCAGGCAGGACACCACCCCATAACTCAGTCCCCGGCATGCTTAGCCTATTTCCTCCACTCCCCTGCAACACGGCCCCTCAGTCCATCTCTCCGACACGTCGTAGCGAGCTGCCCTGCTTGGTCGTGCCTCGTTCTGGGTCTGTTTTGGGTCTGGCCAGATCAGCGTGGGCTGTGTCCGGCGCCGCTATTGTTGCTCCTTTATTATTTCAGTTTAAAACCCCATGAAGCTTGGTTTTCTCTGGCCGGCGGACCACCGGGTGAAGTTGTGGTGGTGATGGTGGTGGTGGGGGGGGGGGGGGGGGGGGGGGGAGGCTGAGCTCTGCTCGTGGCCAGTACTGTGTCACCGCGGCAACCCTCCAACAGGACTGGTAGCCCCTCAGCCCACGGTGGAGTTGGGAGTTGGGGGGGGCAGGGGGAAAGTGGGGAGGGGGTTACGGGAACTGCGCCGGGGTCTGGTTGCCGCGGTGATGCCGTGTGGCGGGCCCCATGCGACCGTAAACCAGTCATCTGTGAGCGCAGTCAGTCAGTTAGAGCAACAGAGGAGACTGGCCCCGTGACAGTGAGGTATTTACAGCAATAACAAGCACAGCCCTTTTCTGTTTGCGCTGCCTGCGAGTCTGATAGATACATGGGGTCAGGGTTTGGGGGGTGACCCGGTGGTCAGCCTGTTTTCTTTTCACGGCAGCGCTCGTCAGCTGAAGCTCATCTTTCTATCAGCACCTTTTTCCCTCCTCCTCACCACCTGTTCCCTGTTGTGCGCTGATTAGGCATCTTATAATTATCCTCTGTTTCCCTTCTTCTTGGCTGAAGAGTTTTGTGGCTTCGACGTGTAGCCTATCGTGTGTGGTTTTTTTCTGTTCCAGCCGCGGTGAGCCACTTCCCTACCCTTCCCTGGATTTACTGGACTGCCCCCCCCCCTATCTCGGACTCTGCCTGTTCTCGACGACGTATTACGGATCACCCTTTGGATCTACTTTCTGCGGCTTTACTGTTTCCCGAGCCTTCTGCTTGAGTGATTTTCAGTTTTTCATGAATAAACTTTCCGTTCCGCACTCCGCATTTGGGTCCTCCTTGTAGCTCGACGTGACACATGGTGCAGGAGAGAGCAGAGGAGGAGAGGGCTGGGGGAGCACAGTAGTCAAGCGGGGCCACATTTGTTCGTGTCCATTCTCTCCCCATTCGGGGTGAAAGCGTGTGATGATACACAGGGCAGGGTGGGAGCGTGTCCGGACACACAGGGCAGGGTGTGAGCGTGTCAGGACACACAGGGCAGGGTGTGAGCGTGTCAGGACACACAGGGCAGGGTGTGAGCGTGTCAGGACACACAGGGCAGGGTGTGAGCGTGTCAGGACACACAGGGCAGGGTGTGAGCGTGTCAGGACACACAGGGCAGGGTGTGAATGTGTGTCTGTGTCCTATTAGAGGGAGGGGAAGACCGCTCCCCAACACTTGTTGCGGCGGAGCAGCATGACTCATGAAGCTCCAGTGACGTCAGTCCTCACCCAGAATCAGCCGTGGGCCGGCATCCAGGGCCTGCGGTCCCTTCATCTGACCACGGAATGGTCAATATCTTCTGATTGGCTGACCGAAGTTCAAGCCTGTTACACACACACACATATATACACACATCCCAAGTCTCCACCCCCTCGAGGTGGCTGATGTGTGCGGTATCTTCAGATCTGGGTGGGGGGCAGAGGCTAATGGCTGCAACAGAGAAGGATCACGGGGGCACAGGGACATGGCAGCGACGGTAATGATGGCAGACGGATGTGAGACACGGCCAGTCCAGCCTCTCCTGCAGGCGCCCAATTACAGGAGCCTCGGAGTGTGTGTGCGTGTGTGTGTGTGTGAGTGGAACAGACAAGAAGAGGACCCGCTGGTGTGGCCTGATGTCACATATGTCCAACTCGCCGCTCCGTGGGCTCAAAAGGGACACGCGGGAACGGCGACGCGCGTCATTCGGAGACACCGAAACAGAGACAGAGATTGCCCCCGAGAACAAGCCAAGGATAGGATTGGTCATTCGTCCGTTTCTCCCTGAGATCAAATTGGCCCAAACAGAGGTTCTGCTTGGGTGACCAGCGGTCTGTGGCCCAACATTGTGATCAAGCCTGCTGTAGCATCCCCGTGGACCCCTACAGTAAAGCGTTGGATGTGGGGACAACAGAGAAAGGGGATGTGTCACACAGGAAATGCTGAGCGGTAAGGCCTAGAGATAGATATTCTATTTGACAACAATGCCAAAAAATAAAGGAGGAATCGAAAGGGAAATTCAGTCATTTGAACTCTTAAGTCATGTGTGGCAAGTGCACAGTGTTAGTGACCCTCTAGTCATTGTCACATCACAGCTCATTAAGTTGACACAGCCCTATATCAGAGTCCTATATACCCACACAGTGGTTATTCTATTATCATCACGCACAGACAACCATCATATACACACAAGCTAACAGTATTCAAGTCATCAAGATAAATTATGAAGAAATGCAGTTTCCGATAATGGCAAATCACCATCAAATGCTTTACATCAAAGATACCCTTCATGGGTTAATGTGATTTATTTTACTCTCCTCCCAGTCTCTGCTGTTCCTGTGTTTTGGTTTGAATCAGCTATCAAGTGATGATTCACATTGGCTATCTAGTGATGGTTCACATCAGGTATATTTAGCCTGGAGTAGGTTTATATCGGTTAACCCTTGTGTTATCTTTGGGACATTCTGACCTATCAGTCATTGTGACCCACCGTCGTATTGCGACAACTTTACCGCATACAAAAACAAAGTGAAGCATTTTCTTTTAACCGTTGGGCTGTCTCAGACCCCCCACATTGCGAAGGTTAAAAGAAAATTATTTTTATTTGTTTTTGTATTGGATAAAATTGGGTAAACACAACGATGGTTCGTTATGAACCTTTGGATCATGTGACCCGAAGGCAGCACAAGGGTTAACTAGCCTGGTGTACCTGGGTTCACATCGGTTATTCAGTGAAGGTGCATAACGGTTACCCAGCCTGGTGTAGGCTGACGTCTGTCATCTGGTTCATTTCAGGAAACACCTCAGCATCCGAGGATCCAACGCTGCAAAGGTAGTAGCCTTCCAAGTAACCCCGATCCGATAAAAGACTGAAATCCCCCATCCAAGTCCTCTGTGCTGAGGAAAAGAAGCATTCTCCTCCCTCCTATATCCTCTATCCACCCTCCTCGCTCGTTCACTACTTGCACCGTCCAAATCGGGTTTGGTCGGCATCCAGGGAACTCTTGGGAGTTTAGATTGGATGCCATGAGCGTGGGCGTCGGGGATGGGGTGTCAGAGGAGACACAGGTAAACACTGCCTGCTGCTGTTGTTACTGGAGGTCGATCTGACGCTTGCCGCCCAAGAATATTTTACTGAGTTAATTTGAGTACTTGTAGCGGAGCCGATACAATTGCTGGTGTAGAGTTGCAGTAAGGAGGAGAGGAGAAGAGGAAAGGAAAGGAGACAAGGGGAGAGGAGGGGAGAGGATATGAGGGGAGAGGAGATGACAGGAAAGGAGGGCCAGGGGAGACGAGAGGAGAAGAGACGAGAGGGGGAAAGGAGGGAGGAGGAGGGGAGGAGGTTGAGACTGTGACGATAATGACAATGATAATGATGAAAATGAGGGTGATTCATAACTGTGACTCATCCCTATTCAGCTTGCTACTGGCAAGCAGAAAAAAGATGCATTAGCCCATTTGATTTGATTTAGATGAGTGTTTCCCGCTTAATAAAGCGGGAACGTTCCACCCAACAGAGAACAGCCTTGTGTTCCATTCTGATGCTATCTACAATCATCTGGACAGGCACTTTCCAAAAGGGAAACACACAAATCTTATAGGCTTTTTTGAAATTCCAGTTCCTCATTGTTCAGACTATACATTTGGGCTTAATACATTTTGACACATTGAGATGTACAGCCAGATTTTGTTGATCTATCACATAACACCTGGTCCCTGCTTTCCATCTCCTCTCCCACCGTATGTAAATACCTCAGAAGTGAATTTGCATCAGTGTGTGTGCCTGTGTGTGTGTGTGTGTGTGTGTGTGTGTGTGTGTGTGTATGTGTGTGTGTGTGAGTGCGTCCATATCAACAGGCTAACTCGGTAACACTTTATAATAAGTCAACGCTTTTTGGCATTTACTAAGTGTTAACTAATAGTTAGTTAATTATTTATAAAACATTTTGAAACATTAACAATACATTATTAAATAGTTAATAAGATTATTATTAAACACTATGTTGATCATTAATAAACACTGTTAAATATTATAGATTTTATTCATAATACAATTCATAAGGTGTTTGATAACTGCATTATCATACTTTATAGACAGCTTGTTAATATAGTTGCAAACCAGTAGTTTAAAAGGTGTTAGTGGTACATGAGCTGCTATAGAAAGCATTAGCAAATGGTGAACAAACCATTTACATTACCTTTACAAAACATGAGTAAATAACTAACAACATATTTACTTATGTCTTTAATTAATGTACGCCAAGTCGAATACATTATGTACACCAATACTTAGCAGATATCTTAACTATTTTTTTTTTTTTTTTTTTTTTTACTAATGCAGTTATCAAACACCTTATGAATTGTATTATGAATAAAATAAATAATTTGTAACAGTGTTTATTAATGATCAACATAGTGTTTAATAATAAGCTTATTAACTATTTATTAATGTATTGTTAATGTTTCAAAATGTTTTATAAAGGATTAACTAACTATTAGTTAACACTTTGTAAATGCCAAAAAGCGTTGACTTAAGTGTTACCGGCTAACTCAGTTGCTGCAAAGTGTTCTCTGTCTGTCCAGTCTTATTCCAGTTCACATGTTCTATCATCTCATCCGGTCTTGGTCCAGTCCGCATGTTCCCCCTACCCATGCAGTCTTGGTCCAGTCCGCATGTTCCCCCCACCCATGCAGTCTTGGTCCAGTCTGCATGTTCTTCCCACCCATGCAGTCTTGGTCCAGTCCGCATATTCTCCTCACCCATGCAGTCTTGGTCCAGTCTGCATGTTCTCCCCACCCATGCAGTCTTGGTCCAGTCCGCATATTCTCCTCACCCATGCAGTCTTGGTCCAGTCCGCATGTTCCCCCCACCCATGCAGTCTTGGCCCAGTCCACAAGTCCCCCAATCCACTTAGTCCTGGTCCAGTCCATATGTTCCCCCCACCCATCTCGTATTGGTCCGGTCCACATGGTAATGATTGCAGGCGCTAGTCTGTTCCAAGAGAATAGGGCTATCTGACCCCTGGACGACCCATAGGTGACCCCTGGCTCCTCGGCACCTTGGCAGGTGACAGGAGTAGCTGTCCAAACAAAGAGATCACATCAAAGTTCAGCGATGTGGCGAAAATAAACAAATTAGCGATTGGCTTTTTGTGTGAGGCGTGAGTTCACTTGATTCCAGTTTTGCTGGAAGGCAGTTGGCCGCCGGGCACAGCCCTCTTGGACGGAGAGATGCTGGTATGTGTTTGAAGTGATATCCACCAGACCAGCATGGCGCTAGGCTGGAGAGAAGAAAGGCCTGGAAGTGTCTCGAGGTTGCTGAGTTGGGGTTCAGGGCTCACAGGAGAACCCGTTTAGCTTTCATCCTTCTCCGGAATTTTCCAGAGTAACAGTAACTGTTGGTATCAGCATATGTTTCAGCATACATCCGCAGATGTAGTATCAGTCCACCTCCATGACAAGCGATGATTTGAGATGAACAATGCAGGAGGTCACGGGAGTACGGTCGCTAGGGTGAGTCGAGGTGAACGAGAGTGAATGACAGAGTGGGCCACTGTGACAACCTGTTTAATGGCTGTAAACCAGATGAGGCGTGTCCCTGCCTGGACTACTGATGAATCCAACACACACACAAACACACACACACATTGTCTCGTCTCTAGAATACTAGCCAATGCACTTTAATCCATTTCCTTTTGGGAGACAGCTACGTTCGGAGCATACCTCCTCGCTCTCTCTCTCCTCCTTTCCCTTTCGCCTCAATTCCTCATACATCTGGATATATGAGCGTTATTGCTCTCTTTAGACCTCTCCTCAGCACGACTCTGGGGGGGGGGGGGGGGGGGGGCACTGTGAGAGCAGAAAAGCAGAGAAAAGAGAGATGAAACAAAGGGATGAAACATAGTGGAAGAGAGAGAGAGTTGGCAGCGAGAAGCCAGAGAAGAAGCAACCTCTCATAGTATGTGATAACCTTCAACGCCATTTCCCAGGCTCCCCCTCTCCAAATATCGTGCGGATGTCGATTGGCCATGTGTCCTGAGCTTCACGCTCCCCTCGCCCCCTCTCAGACCCTCATTGTTCCCTGGGCTTTGAGGCCAGTACACCCCTCAGCACCCCTCCCTCCTCCCATATACCCACCCTTGCCCCTGACGACCCTGTTTAGAAACTCTCGCCAGGAGACTCATCTGACTCGGATTCCTCACACAGAGGGAGGTCACACACACACACATCTGTAGCCAGAGTTGGGTGTCCAGAGGAGGGGAGGGGTATGTTATGAATGCTGAGAAATCTGTGGAAAGTACTGTCTCTATTGAGAAATCGAGCAGTAATGTCTGAACAACACCCCTCCCCTCCTCACCTCTACCTCCCCTCCGCTCCGCTCCCCTCCCCTCCTATCCTATCCCCTCCCCTCCTATCCTTTCCTCTCCTCTCCTTTGCCCTCCCCTCCCCTCCTCACCTCTCCTCCCTCTTCTCACCGGTCCTGTCCTCTCCTCAATTTATTGAGACGTCATATTTATTGGCACACCACGACAGCACTTTCATTGGAGACGGAAGGCACATTAATCGTGACAATTTCACGATGTGGTTGAGATGTGCCTCTGAGGTGTTCCAGACCTGCTCCAGTCTGTGCCCCATCCCATCCCTCTCCGGGCTCCTCCCCTTCTTCCTGGAGCCCTGACTTCACTGCTAGGGGCCCCTCCCTGCCACTTAGCCTCTCCTGCCCTTCTCCTCCAGATCCCTCCACCGGTTGACTTTGGCGGCTCCAGGAGTTTTTCCATCAGCCTGGCCTGGCTCTGGTCCTGACGGCCTGACTCCTGATGGACAGTGGCCTGCTTCCGAGGCTCCAGAAGGAAGCAGAGAAGAAGAAAGGAGGGCACAGTCTGGACATGGCTGTGGCCTCACTGGCAGGATGCGGACATGGCCTGGGGTCTGGTGTCATGTGGTCGGCTGAGAGGCTGGGAATGTCACTAGTACGGGGAGATGGGTAGTAAGGGTGGAGGGGTTAAAGTATGTCAGAAATGCCAGGCCTTGATGTTTCAGATAGTGAGTAATGGTTGCTGTCTGCTGGATGGTGCGGTTTATACAGAATGCCTCATCAATCACCCAAGTCGGATCCCCCAGCCCTTTCTCTTTCTCTCTCTCACACACACACACACACACAGCAGTATCAGGAAGTACCCCACACCACCACACACCACCACCACCACTTAAAAATCCTCTGGCATCCGCCCGCAGTCTGCCCTAAGATGAGGCACTCAGTCTCCATATGGAGCTGGCTCTGGGTGAAGCATTCCTACATTCGGTTCCAGAAGTTCTGAATATGAGTGGATTAGGCTGTTCATTTTCCAGGGGTCAGGGGTCAACTCAGGGCATCAAGGTAGAAGCCTAAACTCTTTAAATCCTAACTATGCTTCCAGCCATGTAAACTCGGAAAATCGTTGCTCCATTTTTGGATTTAGAGGAATTGGTCTTTTCTGTTGTTGGCCCAGTCTCCACAACAGCCTGGATATGCATGGCGGATCAGTTGTCAGAGGACAAAAACACTTGGTGTTGAAAAAGTGTCCAGACAAAACCAGTTCAAGCGTCAATACTTCTGAAATTGAGCCATCGGTGCAGTGAGACGTATCTGACAAGCTCATCTCCTTGTGGAGACCTGAGGGAGCTCGTGACAGTGCATGAAGGAGTCTGGGACGAGGCAAGATACACTGATGGGCACAGGATGCAGTTATCCACGCCTGGGCCCATTACCGAGTGAAAAAACTGTCAAAAACTTTGGGTGAACTTGATTTATCTCACCAGGAGAATTGTAACTCATACACCGGCCATATACAGTTTGTGTGAACTGTCAAATCAAAAGCAAGCCCACTTACTTTTAAATGCTTTAAAGTAGGTCTTGTTTAATTAATTGGCCCGTGTTTGCAGAAAGTTTGTTGATGTACAAGCTTGTTCCAGAGGCTGGGAATGAAGCAGGAGTTTACTGGACCGGGCAGAATATGATACCTTTACGAAGAACTGGAAGCTCTCTCCAGTCTCATTGTGGTGACATCCATGCCCTGCTAGAAATGCTGAGCACTCAGCTTTCGAACCAGAGCGATCTCCACGGTGTAAATATACCTTCTGTCAATGTGACATAGTACTCACAGAACATGACACATAATCTTGATTCTATGTGACTAACTGCTTGTTATGTCTGTATCGTATTCTAACGAATGACTTGAAGAATGACGTGTGTTGTTTGGATGATATTCTGAAAAGCCTGAAAATGCTGACACATTGCGTCAACACCAGACAGTATCAACTAATTAATAATATGAAAACCTTTGTGTAAAAGCATGGACACACCATTCTGTAAGTTGGACAATTTAGACGTCTGTACAAAAAGTAGTTATTCCTCTGTATTTTAACTTTTAACAAGAACCATTAGTGTTTCCTTAAATAGCGAACTAATAAATAGATAGCTGGAAGGAACTTATGAAGATTGCATTCTAGCGTGTGTGTGTGTGTGTGTGTGTGCGTGTGTCAAGCTGCCATAGGTAATGACTTGTAGGCTTCGCTTTTTATAGTCATTTTCTGGCAGGGGAATTAAAGTATTCATTTGGTTGAGGACCCAGCTCATAAAGTTTCAAGTGAAAAAAAAAGAGAAAAGTTTCATTTCATTTTTCTAATGCTTCTCTATTATTGGCTCTGTGTGAGGGGCAGCCTGCTAGTTGGACCTTTGTGAGGCTCTCTCTCGCTCTAAATGAGCTACTTTTCAACCCTTTTATTTCCCAAGACTGAAATATGCTTTCCAGGCAGGACTTTCTCAATCAGCATTTCATAGAAGTGGTAATTGGACTGTAGGATAATGGAGTTCTGTGAAGACAACACATGTTGAACAGATCAGGGTGAAGCCCGGTTGGGGTTAGTGCAGAGGGTGAAGAAGGGAAATGTGTGGCCCGTTGAGCAAGAACAAGAGTGGATGTTGCCTGCAAGATAAAGATGAGGGAGAATTCATCACCTGGCGCCCCCCCCACACACACACACACAGTACATACCCCCGGCCCAGGCAGACCCCTCTCCCAACAAACAGATGGTACAATCAGATTCCTGCCAAGTTCACTGACAGGAGAATGTATGCGTGTGTGTGTGTGTGTGTGTGTGCTTGCAAACAGCAGATGTGTGTATGCGCCCATGTGCATGTCTACATGTGTGTCGGTCAGTTCTAGCACATGGAAATGGATTGTGAACGCTCCTTTCAACACTTAGTCATCTATCTTCCGCAAAAGAACCATGGCTGAACATCCCCTTAACCAATCCTGACAGTTATCAAGAGGCATGAACATAGATGAATGATGGCTCCTGATTGACTGTCCTGCCAGACAGTAAACCAACCAGCCCACCAGTAAAAAAAACTGCCTTCCAAGCAGCTATCCAGTAGTTTGTGGACCATCCAATAGATTTAGAGATTGAATGAAGATGGAATTTAGTACCGGTAACTACCTAAAGAAACGTTAAATTTCTTTCAAACAGAAACACACACACACATTTACACACACCGCAACACAATGTGTGGCCCCGTGGTTCCAGAGTGCATGGTGAAATCAGAGCAGGAAGCAGGAAGGAAGTCTCGACATCAAAGACAGAATGCAGAGGAATTCCTGTCAGCTTCCATGGTTACCATCAGGAATGATGTCTGGCATTCCACCTCAAACCTCCCGGAGATCTCCCTGGGAGAGATGTGTTACCTGGCTGCCTTGGTGGTATTGCAATAAAGAAATGTTCCTGACACTGCTTGGTGAGGTTTTACAAGGAAACACACACACACAGGACATGTAACAGCTTGAGTATTCTTCACAATGTTGCTTGGACGACACACACAAGGCTCAGTTTCGGTCTCAGTCGCCCTCTTTTCCCTATCAGATGGCCACCTAGGGTGGCTCGCAATTCAACTAGGAAGCTCACTCAGCAGTCAGGGGCCTGGGGTCTTGGGTCTAGGGCCTGGGGTCTGGGGCCTGGGGCTTGGGGTCTGGGGTCTGGGGCCTGGGGTCTGGGGTCTAGGGCCTGGGGTCTGGGGCCTGGGGCTTGGGGCCTCCAGAGCCCTGCCACTTAAACCTTGAGTCCAGACTCTCAAGCCCAACAGAAGTGGTCTAGTCCAGGTAGACAGGCTGGAGGTAGACAGGCCAGCAGTCTGGAGCCTGAGGATGCTGCCAGCCTGCACTAGAACTCCTCCATTCACACACACACACACACACACACATTTGGCTTAGAGCTATCCTTTCGCCTTGAGAGTAAATTGTTTCCCAGGATCACTGACCTAAACGAGGCGACTCAGTTTGCATTCAGTTGATACGTTTGTCCGCTGAAAAAATAAATATACCAGGAAGGCCTCTCCATAAATTGCCTCAACATTGGCAGGCTGTAACAGGGAGACATTGTCCAGCTACACAGAACAGTTCAGTAATTTGGAACCTGCCAGTTGACCTCACAGCTCGGTTCTGTAATGCTGACATTTTATTATGCAATACAGATCTCTTCTCTTTCAACAGAGAACATTATGTGATCGCTATCCTAGCTAAAAGATACTGTGTTCCTCTTTAGAACGCTCCAAGTCTTGTGGTATGGCAGACCGGTGAGTCTTACACAAGGGTACTATGTGGAGCAGGACCTCTCTCTCCTCTCTCCACTCTCCTCCTCTCCAGTCTCCTCCTCTCCTCTCCTCTCCTCTGTGCTCCTCCTCTCTCCCTCCACTTCTCTCTCCTCTCTGCTCCTCTCTCCTCTCCTCTCTGCTCCTCTGCTCTCCTCTCTCATCTTCTTCCACCGCTCCACTCTCCTCTCCATTCTATTCTCCTCTCTCCGGGGTTGTTTTCCATGGCGTGGACTCTCTGAACCGGGTCACCGATTGTGAAAACATAGTTTCCAGAAAAGCCATCAACCACGAAAAAACAAATTTAACTTGAAACGACAATGAATTATTATCGATATTTCAAGTCATGTGCATGAATGCATGTGCATATTGTGGCCGCATTTGTTGCGGTGGGCAATTGATGTTCAAGGCTCATTCAGATGCACCAGACAATAGATTGGAAACATTTGTTCTGGATCACAGAGGCGGAGATCGACCCTGTCAGACCCCCAGCCCCCCTTACACGCCCTGGGTCTGTGGAAGGTGGGGAGGCTAGGCTACTGCTGCTGGTAATCATGGGGTTCACCATAGCGTGATTTTGTGATGCCGATGCGTCAGATGCAGTTAAACTGTTAAACTCGACTGGAAATCCACACTTGGTGGGTCGTTTCGGTCTACTCTGTGTTTGTGTGTGTGTGTGTGTGTGTGTGTGGGGGGGTGGTTCTCTCCATGTCAGGTGCTCTGCGAGCGATCTGTCCTGCCTGCTGACTGGCCAGGATTTAGCACCCCATGCCTCATCCATCTCCAGCACCGGCGGCCTCCGTTCCCTCTCTCCCCCAAAAGGAGACAGAGACGGATAGACCTGCTGGAGCCTCTGCCCCCAACCCCCGCCACCTCCACCCCCCCTTCCCCCAACCCCCCTTCCCCACTCCGCCTTCCACACTAACCCTCCAGCACCCCCCCACCCCACACACACACACCCCCACGCCGCCCTCACTCACCTTTGGAAAAAACGTCTCGTCACCCTTTCTATCTCTCGCCCCCTGCGCCACGTTCCTCCCCCTTTCCCTGCTCTCCCCCCTTTTTCTCGCTCCTGCAGCCCGCCTCTCGACCTTGCTCTCCACGTACCGCTCCTCTGCTCCCTCTCCTCCTCCCTCTCTCCCTTCCACCGGCAGCACCTTCCTCCTCTCCTCATGATGAATGCCTCAGGGCGCTGCGTGTCCTCATCCCCTCCTTGACGTTCAACATGACGGATCTCATCCCCCTCTCCGTACCCGTCAGTCACATGATAAGGATTTGCCGGAGAGAACAAACAGACCTTCAATGTATAGCCGCGGGCATTACTTTTTACGAGAGGAATTTCCTGGAAGCCGCCCAATCATCACTCAGCCTGATCAAGATATCCAATCCAGGGGCTGAGGAGTTCACATATCGTTCCTGATCTTGACGAATGGCGTGTGAGCGGAGGTCTAAGTCCCGGTGTGTAAGCCCATAAGAAAGCAGCTCCTGCAGGGGAACCTCCAGGGCCCGGCTGTCCATCCCCCAGGCTAATCCTTGGCTAATCTCTTGGGGAATCTGGGCCCTAATCTGGGATTACAGGCAACACTGACAGCTAATCCAATACACTTGGAGGGTAACCCTCGGGGCGGAACAGAGCAGCTTACAGAGCAAGTCCTCCCTTCTCCTGGCCTTCTGGGTATCCCCCTCTCTCCTGTGCATGTGTGTGTGTGTTTGTCTGGAGGCTGTCATAAAGTCTACTGAAGACTGGCCCAGTGGATTCTTAGCAACCGACAATACAAAAAGTTCAGTCCCCAGACTACAGATGGCGCTGTTGCATCAATGTGAACAACGTCTCGACCCGTCAGTCAAAACGGACCGATCGGCAACTTTCATCAGACCTTTCCAGCTAATTATCTCCGACGTCGAACACGTCGAACCGTACACGACCTGAGTCGGTCGAGTCAGTGCAACCCTCTCTCACTCTCTGGCTTTAACGACCCCACCAGAGACAAGCACAACCCACCCACCAGACACATCCACCAACGAACAGTGGTTCACACACAAGGGAAAGTTTTTCCCATAGAATTACACTTAGATGGCAGCTTCATTGTATATCTGTGGTGGGTGTGTGTGTGTGTCTCCCCCCTCCCCGTTCTCCTGCCCCAGCCAGGGGCCTCCCTCCCCAGCGCTACTCTGAAGAGGCTATAAACTCAACGCTCAGCTTTTCCATCAGCCCTCCGGGGCAAAATTATGACACAATTGCTGCGACTTAATAAACAAAGTGATGGGAGTAACAGGCGGGAGGGTCCGTGGAGAGCACCAGAGGGCCGTTCCTTTGGACCGGCGCTGGTCCAGACCCTGGAGCAGAGCGAGCGAGAGAGAGCGAGAGAGAGAGCGAGAGGGAGAGAGCGAGAGAGAGAGAGCGAGAGAGAGAGGAGAAAGAGAGAGAGAGAGAGAGAGAGAGAGAGAGAGAGAGAGAGAGGAGAAAGAGAGAGAGATGGTGCTGGAGGAGACCAGACAGGTTCGCACGGGACACACCTTTTCTGCTCCTCTGCTGTAAAAAGCACGTTGTGTGTGTGTGTGTGTGGCTCCCTTAGAGTGCGCACATGTGTGCGTGTGCACTCTGATCCTTTGTTGTAAAAACACTCCGGGACTCAAGGGGATTACGATGCTGTCGGTTAACAGGAGAGAGAAAGAGAGGGAGAGAGTGAATGAGAGGGAAAAGTGCATTTGCCCTCAGCTTCATCCAGTCTCATCAAACCCCAAAGAATAGGACGGTAAGCCTCTTCAACAAGTCAACCCTTTATTAAGACATCTTGATGTACAGACAGAAAAAGAGACATTTTCATTCCGATAAAAGCGTTTCATGTAGACACGGGGAGACCTTGGAGGACACAGACAGACATGTAGGCAGACAGACAGGCAGGCAGGCAGACAGGCCACTCGACCTTCTCTCCATAGCATAGGCAGGCAGACATGTTAACATCCTGTTAACCGGGTCTCTTTAACGGCAGGAAGTCTGGTCTCTCTCATTCGACACCCAGCTTGTCCTCCCAGTCCAACTCAGACCCTGCCCCCTCTTCATCATCATCATCATCATCATCATCATCATCATCTCCATGTAGGGGCTTTGACTTTCAGCACCAACATGCTCCACACCTGAGAAAGACTTGGACTTGATCACAGCTCTCTCTCTCTCTATCTTACACACACACGCACGCACACACACACACACTGCTGACTGTCAGCTAGGTTAAGATGAGTCCAGAGCTGCTTAGATGGTCTATGTGGCCCAAGCTCAACTCCTCTTGAACAGGGGGGGGGGGGGGGGGGGGGTCCAACAGAGCTGCCGTCTCGCCATGCGATGGTTGGGGAGGAGGGTGTTGGTGGAAGAGGTGGGGGGGGTCTAGGACATGGTGATCTGCATGGATTCCAGCATCTCCTCCACAGCTTTCACTGAACATCTGCTCTCCTTGGTCCCACGACCAGCCAGCTGCAACACACAGGGAAGAGGAAGGGAGAGAGAGAGAGAGAGAGAGAGAGACGGAGAGAGAGGGGCGATGGAGAGAGAGAGAGAGAGAGAGAGAGAGAGAGAGAGAGAGAGAGAGAGAGGGCGATGGAGAGAGACAGTGAGAGGAAAGAGACAATGTTATCTCATTCCACCATCAAGTTTATTCTCCAGAGCCAAAGACACAGTGATGATCTCGCCTTTCATCTCAAGCTCTGCAACAGTGCGTGTGAAAGGTCTCTGGGAAGGGGAAAGTGCATAGAACTACACCTTCTTCAGTACTAAGGGAGCCGGTCTCTCTTTAGGGAGCCGTCTCTCTCTAGCTCTCTCTCTCTCTCTCGCTTTCTCTTTAGGGAGCCAGCCTCTCCCTCTCAGCAGGGAGCTGTTCTCTAGCAGGGAGCTGGTTTCTATCTCAGCAAGGAGCTAAATTTTCTCTAGAAGGGAGCTGGTCTCTCTCTCAGCAAAGAGCTGGTCTCAGCAGGAAGCCGGCCTCTCTCTCAGCAAGGAGCTTGTCTCTCTCTCAGCGGGGAGCCTGTCTCTCCCTCAGCGGGGAGCTTGTCTCTCTCTCAGCGGGGAGCCTGTCTCTCTCTCAGCAGGGAGCCTGTCTCTCTCTTAGCAGGGAGCCTGTCTCTCTCAGCAGGGAGCTAGTCTCTCTCTCAGCAGGGAGCTAGTCTCTCTTTCAGCAGGGAGCCTGTCTCTCTCTCAGCAGGGAGCTAGTCTCTCTCTCAGCAGGGAGCTAGTCTCTCTTTCAGCAGGGAGCCTGTCTCTCTCTCAGCAGGGAGCTAGTCTCTCTCTCAGCAGGGAGCCTGTCTCTCAGCAGGCTTGCAGACTGAGCTGGTACATGTTTAACTGGCACCATCTAAAATACAGACGTATATCGCCCCTATGGCAGGAAAATACTCCTATTAAACTGACATTTACACTGAAGGTGCCATGGCAACAGTATAAACCAGTTCAGTCCATCTGAGACTTGCTTCACTTTTTCCCTTCTTCCTTTACCGCCCTTCCTGTCTTTCAACACATCCCCCCTTCTTCTTCTCCACCTCCTCTACCCCTCTCCTCCTCCAGTAGTGCATCTCCAGCGACCCAGAGCAGTGGTAGGGGTAGAGTGACTACTGTCGGTGTCTGTCCTGTCGGGGGAGGGCTAGCTGGCAGACAGGAGGGGGTGGGGGGGGGGCCTGGCTGGAAGACAAGCTGCAGGAAGGGGGAGGAGGGGGGGGTGCATCACCAAAGCTACTTAGAGGAATGAGACGGCCAGTAAATAACCAGAGCCCAACAAATCAGTCCTGACACCCCCCCGTCGCCCCCACACACACACACCCCCACTCCCAAACACACACACACACACACACAAACCCTCCCACCCTCCCTCACACTGACTCACCTGATAGGCTCGGTTGATTTGATTGGCGGCCCAGGCGGCGTACTTGACGTTGTCCTTCTTCACCTTGGCGCTGACTTTGGGGCTGGCAGCGATGTGGCTGGCCGACTGGAGCGGACGGGGGGGACGGGGGGGCAGGGGGAAAGAGAGGTGTCGTCACATTGAAAAGTTGGCGAAGCCGCGGGCACTGTATGAGCGTAATTGAGATGAATGTGCGGTGGACTCTACCGGGCCCGGTCATTAGGTCCGGATGAAACGCCCGTGGGCCCCGTGACGCGCCGGGCGGGGGTGTTGCTTGGGAGGAAAAAGTGACTCTCTTTAACGTCCTCTACGTAAAAGCTCTTCCTCCCCGGCGCAGCCTGCCGTGTCACTTAACGCCACCCCCCCCCTCCCCCCCTCCACCTCTCCAGACACCACGGCGAACCGTGATGAGAGAACCCTGTCTCGGCGTGTGTGCCCGCGCCAATCCTGCCCCCCTTGCCCTCACAACCCACTAAGCCCTCTCCAAGTCTCTCCATCGGTCTGTACGACAGAAGCAAAAGGTATTCCAGATACATGCATTTCGGAAAAAAAGGTTCCTACCATTCCCCACCGCTTCCCACCATTGGGATGGAACCTTTCAACACCACAGGTGTCTACCTTGGTCTGGGTCTACAGACGAAACCATCTTGGTTACGGGTTAAACCCGCCCCGCACACACACACACACACCTTTACTCTACACAGCGCCCCCCCTCCCACCGCAACCAACCCCGCCAACACAAACAGACCTTACTCTATCCTACTCCCACCCGTCCCGCCCAACCCCCCCCCCCTCCACCCCTGCTCTATCCTGCACCCCCCCCCCCCCCCCCACCCCCACCCCCTGTTGGCTGTGTTTGTGTTCCTATGTCAGGCTCTCTCATGATGCACTGGTGCTAATGGAGCACTTCCTCTCTAAATAAATATGGAGATGAAAGCAGCGTTCGGAGGACAGGATCACATTGTTGGACCGACCCCCTGGTCATGACACACGCCCCGCAGAGCACCCCTCGGCTCCCTCTCTCTCCCTCCCCCTCTCTCCCCCCTCTCTCTCTCTCCCTCTCTCTCACCCCATCTCTCTCTCTCCCTCCTCCCCCCTCTCTCTCTTTCTCTCTCCCCCCTCCTCTCTCTCCCCCCTCCCCTCTCTCTCTCTCTCTGGCTTCACATCTCTCCATCCCAACTACTTTATTTATTTAGGCCATGAATGAGAGGGGTCTAAGAGCAGGGCTAATGTTACTAAAACAGCCCCTCCCTGTCACACACACACGCCACTCACCATGTAGAGGCCGAACAGGGCCCTCATGTTTCTGTTGTTGAGTTTGAGGGCCTGGGCAAAGTATTTCCTGGCCAGCTCCAGGTTCTCCATGCCGCCCTGGGTGTACTTCACCTGAGGGAGAAGTGACGGAGCACACGTGGTCAAACGCGCGCAGCTCATCAGCCCCCCAAAACCCCCCCCCAGCACAGACACACACCCAAACACGCACCTGACACGCGAATGCAGCACACATGGCCCGTACACAAACACACCACGCGGACAAACATACAAACACTCCTATACATACACACACACACACCACACACACCGTCGGCTATCTAACCGGTGCGGCAGGTTACCTCAGCGTACTGCTCACAGTACAGGTGGTTGTGAGGGTTGCTCATCATCAGCTCCTCCAGACAGAAGGCGGCTTTCCCATAGCTGGGGGGGGAGACAAAGCGGAGACCCAGTTATGACCTAGTCTACACACACACACACACACAGACAGCTCTCAGATCTGCAGCTCTCAGATAGGAGATGGAGAGGGGAGGAGGGGACGGGGTTCCTAGAACTGCTGAAGCCTGGGAAACTCGGATGACATCATTGAAGTCCAGACTGCCGAGCTGGTCAGAAGCCCTTCGCACACCCCGCTTCCTGTGTCAGATGGGCCTTCCTCCTGGACAGGAAGTGATGTGTGTGTCTGGGCGGCTGGTGTTGCTGCGTCACCCTGCTGCGGCTGCAACCCCTAATGGAGGCTGTGGTGGTGGGCTAGGAGGGTGGGGGGGGGGGGCAATTTCACTGGCAGCAGCAGAAGGGGAAAACACAGCTCTGACGCAGGCAGGCTATTTAGGCGGGAAGAGAGGGGTCCGAATGCCGACATGCACGCAATTGGGAACCTATCAGACTATCAGAGTTGGTTAGAGCAACTAGAGGTGAGAGAGAGAGCGTGCGCGCGCGAGAGAGAGAGCGAGAGAATACTGTAGGGGTATTTGGAAGTTTGGCGGCTGTTTACAATTACCACTTCCTCCCAATAAAGGCTTTCAGATGTGCTGCTGTTGTGGTGGTGGTGCCCCAAACCTGCATCGCAGAGCTCTGCCTCGGTCTGTCTCCCTACGTCTGTCTGTCTGCTAGGAGGCCTGTCTCTAACAGCCTACCCGCTTACCTCATACCTACCCGTCTGTCTGCCCGTCTGGTGGGTATATTTATAGGCATTTCCCTGAAGGTCTGTCCCTACACAGTTCCTCTCCTCTACCATCCCGCCCCCCCCCCCCCCCCCCACCACCACCACCCCCCCCCCCTCCTCTCCACTTCTCTCCTGTTTACTCTAGCCAACACCTTCCCCTGGGAATCTCTCCCCAGCTTCTCCCTCACCCTCTCCCTTTCTCTCTCCATGGAAAAGAGAGGCGATAATGACGTGCTGGCCCGGAAGAGGAGGGGAGGGGAAGAAGAAGAAGGAAAAAAGGAGAGCTTGTGACCCCCCCCCCCCCCCCCCAAAAAAAAAATCAAGAAAGAAGAGAGAAAAGAGATTGACACGGCTGTAGATAAGGGTCTGGTGGGAGTGAATGGTGGGATGTTCGAGTGCCGGGCTAAGCTGGGAGATAATCCTCCCACCCACGGCTTCCTCTGGACACTACAGCAATAAAGCCTCTTCACACAAGAACACCAGCTATCCAATAAGTAGCCCCTCTCCCTGCCGCTGGACATTCCTGCTCGGACTGCGCTCCCACCACGGCGACCGTGGAGACGGGGTGCTGTCACACACACACACACGTGCACAAGCGCACACACACCAGCCAAACAATTAAGGAGGGATAAAAAAAAAGAAGAAAAGTGACACAAACAAAATGATTCTTCTTACAAGGCTCTTGTCTGGCCCTCAGGTTGCCCTGACAATCGATATACTGTGGGGGTGGGGGGTTAAGAAGTGGGGGTGAAAGGGGGGCGATTGGATAGGCTTCGGAAAGGCCCCCTGGTTGGGCTAGGCCACATGACAGGCCTCTCGTTGGGTTAGGCCAGGCTGGATGACCGAGCCCTGTTTGGGCCAGGCCAGGCTGGGTGACCGAGCCCTGTTTGGGCCAGGCTGTGTGATGTGACAGACCCCTTGCTGAGAGCAGTCTGCAGGTAGAGGTGCTGCAAAGGGCCTTACTCGTGTTCGTTGATGTAGAGCTCCGACAGCTCATGCCACGCCTCCTGGTCGCCCACAAACCTGCAGAAGAAGAACACAGACAAGCTCAGGGCCTCCCGCCGGAGATGGCACCAGGCCACAGGACTACACAGAGAAGTGGACCTCGGTGAGAAGCTTCGGGGACGGGTGTTGGGAAGCGTTTTCACACCGAGACCATGGAAGCAGACTGACAATGCTGGGGGGTGGGGGGTGGAGGGGCTCCACAGACAGGTTGCGCCCGACCAGCGAAGGCAAACTCCTTTTTAATTAAAAAGCTCCGGGAGGTGTGTGTCTGTGTGTGTGTAAAGAGGGCTAATCCCCTCGTAAAACGCCACTCACTGCTCCAGATACTGGTTGAGCTCCCTGATGGCCTCGGAGCTCCGCCCCTGGGCCTTGAGGATGGAGATCTTACGCTTCCTGGCGGCCTGGAAGGAGAAATGACAAAGACAAGGGATCAGCCTTGCTCTCGGCTTCACTTCCACCCGGGGTAGGGGGGGGGGGGTTGGGATGTGTGCGTGTCTGTGTGTGTCAGGGAGTATGTGTGGAATGTGGGCACTTGTGGCTTCAAGTAAAAGAAAACCTCTCCACTCTTCGGCTCACGGGGCCAACAACAAAAGGTTGCAAATACTTCCTTGAAAGCCGACAGTATTGGGTATCAAATTCATACATTAAATATTTTCATTGTCAAAGAAATAAACATTTCAACAACTGGGTTTAATGGATAAAATAAATTAAAAAATCATGAGCAAAGAGACAAATTAAATTAGGCTGTCAAGACAGACCTGATACGCACACGCACAGTCCTCATCCCCTCCCCGGAGCAGCAAGTCGTCCTGAACCGGCCTGACTCAGCACTTTCTGACCAGCCGGAGCAGCACCTTGAGGGGCCCTGTGAGACCCCACATCAGCGTGTGGCTGTTAGGGATGGCGCTGTGGGCGGCTGCAGGTCGAAGGGGAAGCTCATCTGTGCTAGTGGGAGGGGGGAGGGCTTGGGCGGGGCCAACCCATCCATCATGAGTCAGCGCTCCCAGAGAGCAGGGAGCTTAGCGGCAGATAGAGGGGTGACTCATCCTCGTCTAAGTGGGGGGGAAATAGAGCGCTACCCTGAAACCCAACGCCTGCAAGTGTGTCCACGGTATGTCGGCTACACACACACACAAACGTATATATACAGGGGGTTTCAAAAGCCCGCCTGACATCAGCCTCAAATTGCTCTGGTTGGGTTTGAGGGCGCATTGACCTTATGGTGGATTAGATACTCATCCATCTGAATCAGAGGGTCTTATATTGCTCCCAACACTTTTCCAGGTGCCGGCTCCTCCACGGGATGAGAGATTGCCAGAAAGCGTGTGTGTGGTTGGAAGGGCTGAGATTTCTGCCTGAGGAGTGTGATGTGAAGTACACGTGACACTCGTCACCAGAAATCACTAGATCAATCCCACTGAGATCAGAGCTGTCTGTAGCCTGGGACACACAGACACACAGACACACAAACACCCACCCAACAACTTCTCAAGTAAGAAAAACCTACCACCTTAATGACGGGGATATATCAGGAGCAGTACAAGGTTAGTAAACAAACTAAACAAATGAGGGTTTTACAGCCGTGTATTTCAACCCTGTCTAGCCCTCCGCATCCTCCAAAACCAACAGGTGTAGACTGCAGGAGCAACACATCTGTAGGGTGGTCTTCACACAAACGGCTCTAGAACACATTCGTCAAACCTGTTATGATGAACGTATCATGGTGTGTGGGAGGAGGGGGGTGTCAGAGACCCCCCCCCCCACCACCACCACCACTCTTGCTTACATACAGACACTGACACAGAGCCCCCACCAGCTACTCCCACCCCCCAGCCCAACAGGCCATAAAACACAGATCTGCTGTGAGGATCACACCGTCTTACACGGAGCATATTCTGAGGCTTCACGCTCGGAGAGAGGCAGGAATTTATACTCACTTCTCACTAAATTGCTAACATGTGGATTCATTCCTGGTCCAATAGCTCACCTCGCCAGCAGAACACTACAGTAACTTTGGACTGGATCTTGCACTTGTGCCCTTCCCTCCCCTCCTCTCGGCTCTTTCGTTTTTTCCTGATAAAGAACATATGGGAGTTGGTAGCCCAGAGAGTCACACGGCACTTTATTAAAGCAGGAACAGTTCCAAACCGCTCCTCCTCCTTCTCTTCCTCCCATTCTCTCTCTCTCTCTCTCTGTCCAATCTCTTTCAACATGACAGTCGGAGGCAGTGATGTCGACCAAACCTTGACTGTAACCTAATCCTAACCTGGGCTAGCTTCACCTCACCTCACCTCACCCCAGCCCCTACATTCTCTTTGTTCTACAAACCCATTATGGGAATTTAATGAGTGGTTGAGATGAAATAAGAGGTTTGGGACGTCTACATCTCTTAGATAAGACATCTCTGCGGCTTGAAAGTGAAATAAACAATTCATTAAGTCAACGCCATACCCCAAAAACTGTGAGCGCTACGCCATCCAAAAGTTCTCAAATCAAAAGAACAGGATGTTGACAAAGGGATTTTTTTTGTAAAGGAGCGATTACACAAGCACAGAATCATTTTGCCAGATCATTGCTGTAGGTACTGGAACATATATGGAAGGGGCTAACAGAAGGAGCATTTTTTTAAGACACCACCATGGCAGAGAAACCTGAAGCAATTCTTGTTGATTCAACAATTTCGGTTAATGGGTACCGTGTCTACGGCGCAGCCTGCCATTACAGCAACAGCTCAGTTTCCCCATCTCCGCTCCGCCAGCACCAAGGCCTGGCTCAGGTTGCCAGTTTTCTGCCATTTCTCCGGCCACTCCCGCCCACGTGTTACAGGGCACTCAAGAGTCGGGTATGCCGGGAAGACAAGAGATATCGCTCATCCGCAGACAGGTGACCCAGATGATGTCACCACCCCGGGGCCTCCACCCTCCACCGCACCCTCGGCAGTCAGGAGGGATGGTGGGAAAGTGCCGCGCTGGACGACTCCAGGGGACAGAGGAGCACGCTTCTTCCATTCCCACCCCCAGATTTTGATTGGCAGGTCTATGGTCTCAGTGTAAGACCAGCCAGTCAGGATGTGGACCCATCCCATCCCTGGACCCGGACGTGCCTGGGTGGTGCTCCTATTGGCTGCTGAGAAACACCCGGCAGGGTTCTATTCCCATGGAGACTGGACTGGGAGGGAGTCTCGAGAGGTTGTAGGAGTGAGGGGGTTAAGCAGTTTTGGGAAGGAAAGCTGTCCCATAGTTCCGTTCAGCCAAACCATCCCATAAACACTCCGGTGCTGATGTATCTGCGGAGCTGCTGGCACTGGTATATACTTCACTAACTACCTAACTGGCCCTGAACTCCTCCACATCTGTCCTCAGTGAAAGAGTCTCTCTATAGTGGCCAGTTTTCAACGGTAACAGTATTGGGGGGTCCAACTCATGAAGGCTAACAGAGCAAACCAACCCTAGTCCAGTCCACCCGACAGAGAAAAGTAAACAAGAAGAGAACACAGAACTGAGGGGGAGGGAGGGGGTGGTGTAGTGGTGGTGGTCAGGAGCTTCAGCTGTGGAAGAAAAGTAGTCCATCTCACACAACGGCGTGGCTGCAGTTTAGCTTCTGGGATTTATAACTCATTTGATAAGCTGATAAGGAGACGCACCGAAAACCATACAAGATGGTTATGAGGTTGTCCGATTCGCACATGCAATGGTAAATCCTCACATTTGACCCACACAACCCTGTTTGACACTTCAAATCCTGGGAGCTGCTGTTTTCTTGGTCTAGCGATAGACATTCAAGCCTAGGGAGGGAGGGATTCCAACCCCGAAGGCAACAGCTGTTACCCTCCGGAGGGGCAAGAGAAAGATGAGGGGCCTGTTCTCCTTCCAGCCCCTGGGTAAAGGGGAAGGGGGGAGGGGGGAGGACTGAATCAGAGGAAGGTGTAGTTTATTGACTTTGTCAGCCGAGCCTCCCATTTGTTAGAAACAGACAGTCGTTGAGGTGCGGAATCCTCACATGGCGTCCAAAGAACAAATGCCTCTCGTTGGTCTCTCGCACTTCACCAGCCAAGAGAACGTGTTTAATATATCTAAGCAAGTCCATGTGTCCCAGCAGGAAGCCTGCTGAGCATCTTCAGAAGGAGGACTCGCCAAAACAAACAAGGTCATGGTTTCTTTTGAAAACCCTTTAACACATTTATTTTCTTGCGTGGCCACATGTCCTTATGGAAACAATTAGAAACAGGTAGGATCTGCTTTGGGTTGGTGCTGTGGGCTTGGCAGATTCCCGGAATGACAAAGACTTGCTCGTCATTCCACATAAACCTGATAGAGAGAAGATTGCATGGAATGCAAAATATCTATTGTTTACGAAGGGGGAAATCAAAGAAGGTTCAGCATCTGAGGCCCCCTGACCTTATTACAAGAGCTCAGCCTAGTGCAACACACAAGACACACTCTTGTGAAAGAACCAACCTTTTTTTTTTGCTCCAGTTTCAACTAACATCTGACTAAGACTGGGGCTATGAAACCAGGATGTGTGAACCGAGGACACAGTCACGAGGGATGTGAACCCAGGACACAGTCACGAGGGATGTGAACCAAGGACACAGTCACCAGGGAAGTGAACCCAGGACACAGTCACGAGGGATGTGAACCCAGGACACAGTCACGAGGGAAGTGAACCCAGGACACAGTCACCAGGGAAGTGAACCCAGGACACAGTCACCAGGGATGGGAACCCAGGACACAGTCACCAGGGATGGGAACCCAGGACACAGTCACCAGGGAAGTGAACCCAGGACACAGTCACCAGGGATCGGAACCCAGCACTCCTCCTTACCGTGTTGGTGGGGTCATCCTGAAGGATTGCATCATAGTGCTTGCTGGCCTCTTCGTACCTACAAAACACACAAAAAGGAGGAAACACATCAGTAGGTTTAACGACGCGCAGCCTAGCCAGTCCAGCCAGAGAACGAGATTGTATCAAATCAAATACAGCTCAGGGCCAATCAGGACTCTGTATACAGCCCATTCAGTCACTTTGGTAACTCGTGTTACATAACCCCTTGCAATCCTCCTGCAATTCAGACTGGGCTACTCTCTCATCCATGTGCACTGTATTGGCCTATATCCAACAACACTGTGTATGTGAGGTCTGAGAAGAAGAAGCTATGAGCTGTAAATATCAAATCATACGACTCGGAATTCGGCAAGAGACAGAGTGGTGGGGAGGCGTGTGCACTCCACTTGTCATGTCCAATCACAATTCGGGGATGAGTCCCAAATTCCTGTTTCTTTTTTTCCTTTTCTTTTTTTACCAGAGCCAATCTCTGAAGGCGAAGGATTTAGCAGCTAGAGCAGGGGCTGGGTGATCAAAACCTGCCGCGCTGCGCCCACAGACGGCCTGCAACAGAAGCAGAGCTGGTTCCTATTATCCCAGGGAGCCTCCACTTCCAGGACCACGCCCGCCCCTCACGCCCACCTCATCTGTCTGCCCCACAGCGGCTCGGTGGCAGATCTCACAGGGCATCGGGCGGCTGCTCGCCACACACTTTGAGTCGCTTTATTCAGATGTGTGTGTGTTTGCTTTGAATCGCTTTCCAATTCGGCCCCTGTGAGCGTTTATTTAATGTGACAAAGTAGTAGCAATCGCTCTCAATTATCACCTCAGCCCTGACACAGCAACACCACCCCACACCCCCCCCTCCAACACACACCCCACCACCAGTCTGGCCAGGAGTAGGAGGTCAACAGATAGAATTACCCCTACCTAGGCTCGGCAGTCAGAAATACCCCTGTTTATCTTCCTCTCTCACGCTCTCTCTCTCTTTATAGGAATTGCAGAGTTGAAAATAAAACAGTGGCGAGCAGGGAAGGAGGCTGGTGCTGCGGCGACATGTCAATATTTACAGGCCCTTCTCTCTCCAATAGTCAGCTCGCACAAACCAAAACACAACAAGACGGGAGAGACAGAGAGAGAGAGAGACAGAGAGAGAGAGACAGAGAGACAGAGAGACAGAGAGACAGAGAGACAGAGAGACAGAGAGACAGAGAGACAGAGAGACACAGAGAGAGAGAGACACAGAGAGAGAGAGACACAGAGAGACACAGAGACAGAGACAGAGACAGAGACAGAGAGAGAGAGAGAGAGAGAGAGAGAGAGAGAGAGAGAGAGAGAGAGAAGGAGGGGGTGATGGAGAAAGAAACAGGAGCATAGAGGGACCCCCAGAATAGAAGAGGGGATCAGACCACTTCCTCCTGGGGATTCCCTCACTGAGGTGAGAGGGCCACAGGACTACCCAACATCCACCATGCTTCTTTTTTAACCAGGGGAACATTGTTCCAGTATAAATCCACTGCGGCCGCCGCCACACACACACACACACACACACACACACAATAGTGGGCTGCAATAGTGGGCTGCCACTTAGGATCTGCTTACACTCCCTAGTTCTGAGACGTGCACACATAAAAACCCACCCACCCACGCAAACACGTTACTGTAAGGGTGCTTACTTCTCCAGAGCTTCCAGCCGCATGCCTGTTAGCCGCTTGACTCTGTGGCTGCCTGGAAACTGCCTCTTCAGCTCCTGCAGGCAGGTCTGCAGGGAAGTGGGCAGAGGACTGGTTAGGCAGCTGCTGCTGGCTGAGGTTACACACACACACACACACTCTCCAACACCCTGCTGCACACACACACACTCAAGTTAAGAGTACAGACAGAAACACTCAACACACCGTGTGAACAAACAAACTCATTATTATAACTCAATATTGGAAAATATACACACACAGGAAAGTTTAGCTGTCCCTGTAGTGACAATTCAGTCCGATTGAAAATCCTTTTTTCCCCTAAACTGAACCTTAACTATCCCTAACTCCAAATCCCAGCGCTTAATGGAATTCTAAATCTAAGCCTATCCCTAGAAATAGTCCCCACAAGGTAAATCTTTGGTTATTTTCCTATCCTTGTCGGGTCCATCCCCACAAGAGTAGTTAAACGAGCCCCCGTTTACACACACTAACCATCACCCCCCCCCAAACGAAACATATCCCTCACTCTCCATGAAGAGACTTGCTTTCTCAGACACCTGTTTCTCATGTACCATTTGACTCAATACCATCCAACGAGCGAGAAGCACTGTTGTTTTTTCCCTTCCAACAAACTGGGGGTCTGGCAGATGACTCATCGGGGATAAGCCCAACACTGTAAATGAGGGCTCTGCCTCATGAACACCAGCTATGTGCTTCTGGAGTCCTCTTTTTTTTTTTTTACACCACCATATCCCACAGCTCAGCAAATTGTTTTTCCAAAGTACAGACAGGATCATACTTTTTTGGACAAAAAAAAGAAAATGATATGTCTTTTATTTTTTTATGTAACATTTGGCAGTTGGAGTTATTGGGGTGGCTCTTTCATGTGAGGGATAGGCTGGAGGGTGCTGGGTGTGGGAGGAGGCTTCAGTTCTGACAGTAGGAACTCACCCAGGCCAAGTCATCCCGACTGCAGTCCAGCGCGGCTATCATCACCTGCTCATAGATTACCCAAACTGGGCACAGGAAACAGGAAAGGAAAGAGGGGAGAAGGGAGGAGAGGGAGGGATTGGGGGAAGGATGAGACAGGGAGGGAAGGGTTTAAATTCGCCCTCCAGTTAAATGTCAAGTGTAACATCAAAGAGATGATGAATAGACACGTCGATGGCTTGTTGTGTTGCAGGTCTTGTCTACAACGCTGCACCTCGCTTCTTCCTACGCAAACTGGAGCCTGGCAGCGGACGAATGACGTCTTGACAGCTTAAGCTATTCGTAACACATGTTATATCAATCGCCCAATTCACTTTCCACTTGTCTAACTCGCTGTGGCTGTGCATACGGAACCACCAGGAACAAAACTCATGATCCATGCAACATGTCCATTAGCGGACGAGAAGGCTGCAAACGGTGAGAAGGGAAAATCTGACATCCGCCCGTTCCCTCGGTCTACATCCCGTCACATCCCCTGTCCCGGCAGGGCGCTCCGGCGGGGCTGAGCCAGGGTGACGCCTTCCTCATAAAGTCAATCATCTCCCCCTAACTCATTTCACCCGGGCGGTTTGCAATAAAGATTAAATGCTTATTCAATCACTCAACTGTTACAGTATCAGACACACTGACAAAACAGCTTGGGCTAATGGCTCCAATTAATGGAATTAATGCTAAATGTCAGAGCTGTCTTGTTTTGACAAGTGGCTCTGCCAAGCCGTGCTCTCCCTGTTAATTGAGAACAAACAATAAAAACCCGACACGACATGAAAACTGATATGCCAAGACAAACAAACGCCTCGGGTGTTTCCCGGTGTGTTTTTTTTTTGTTTTGTTGTTGTTGTATTTTATGATTCCCACTCTTGTTTTGATAATTGCCCTCTAGTTTCATAGCCAATTTAAAGAGCTGGTTTCAATAAAAGCAGGGCGTGTTAAGTGTTTACCCCACTCTTTAAAGGCTGCATGAATCATAATGACTGCTGGAGTCGCACAGAGCTGTTGAGCAGGAAGGCACGGTTCCTTTGATATGTTTATACAGAGCTGGTTGGGGTCTGTGGATTAGGCCTTCTCAAGTGTACCAATCACATGGGATGTTGTTTTCTTCAACCACGTGAATCAAATCAAATCGTATGAGTTTAGCCCGTTTTTACGAGCAATGTCACCGAGGGGGCGTCATAGATGCCCACAGATCAGTCAAGGGATTTGGATGCATCCTGCACTGGAGTGCGGCTCCACTGCGAGAATAAACACTGGCTCATTTGGAGTTGCCCTAGCCACCCTCGTCAAGCATTGCCAGTCTGTAGCAATGTCACAAAGGAAAGGCTGACTGTCAGAGAGACACAAGCGTCAAACGCACCAGGGTCATATTCATTAAGAATCCCTCCCCCACTATTTTCACAGGTCAGACCTGAGCGCTCCGCTCGTCTGGGAACCCGCGCTCTGCTGAGAAATTCTAGTTTACGAGATTGTAGCGCTGAAGACAAAACCTCCACTAATAATACTATGCTGCCATCTCTCCAGATAGGCGCTCAAGCTGTATAAACACCATTGTTTGTTTGGGCCTGTGTAGAGGAACATTTAGATTCTCTGGTTCCACACCGCAGGGGAGAGATCATTCAGAGAGGCCGGGTCTCCTCTTGGATCTCTTCATCTGCCACGGCGCCTGCCTGGCCAATCGTGACAAGCCTAAATCAATTGTGGGGCCTAGGCTTCAGACTACAACCTGTGTTAGCAATCATCCAACATTGCGACCACAAACCAAAGCAGTCTGTACACACATGATATAGTGCTGTCTGTTTGGCGTGTTTTCACCCTGTGTGAGCACGGTGTTCTGGTTTCAAGTTCACTGTGATCAGGTAAGTTATGTTTTGGAAAATACTGGCAGAAACAAATGCAATTATGTCAAGTTGTTAGGCTTGCCCTAAGTCCCTGCTGCAGTTTCATGAAAGCTCACCTTTTTCTGACAACGTCTTTGCTCTTAATCTCTGGAACTGTTTGATTCATAAATCACACCTTTTGGGTGTGTTCAAATTGAATATTGCTTCGCCTTATGAAAATGGATGGCTTCACCTGCAAATAGTTCCAATGACAAGGCTGGATTTGATTTGCATGTACTTACTGTCATCTCCCAGTTTTGACGAGTGCTCAGCGATCAGCTCTTCCCCAACATCCACAATCTGCTCGCTGTTCCTGTAATTCTCATCTCTCCATTTCCTCAGTTTGTCACGCATCTCTTTGGGCAGAATTAAACAATACAAAAGAAAAGCATATACGTAGTTACAGTTACGGACTAATGGTTATCAGCTGTGGGTGTTTTGCTCTGCTAGAGGGCGGCTTTAAAAAGGGACAAGCCACGACATGCTACTCTCTTATGTCCTCGGTGACAGTACTGTCACCAAACTACCCACCCAGCACATTAGAATATTGTCTTAGGGTAGTCCCAGTCACCCAGACGAATGAGACACTTGAGAAGGTGGTGACGGCAGGGACTATATCGTTTAGTGGGCTATCGTGAAGCTGATAGTGAGATAGCTAGAAAGTTAGAAAGACCAACACGAGCTATTGCTTTCTAAGCTATTTCTTAACTAATTACTGTTAACTGATGACTATGATGACCGCCAATCTGACCAGCCCTTCATCGCTAACATGCGGTTAGAGTTACTAGTAGCTAGTACAGTAGCAGCTAGCCTCTTATGAGGGCTAACGTTAATGCTAAGCTAGGTAGCTAGCTAGCTTAGTCCCATCATGGCATGTTCATCACGCTTTCTTACTGCAGTGATACCCAAGACAAGAGCAACACCAATGTCACTTGGAAGTAGCGAAGGCGGGGGTAACACATTTTAAATATAGATGCATCAATACTTACGCTAGCTAGCTATCAATCAAAATCGTGCAGTGACAGGTCTGCTAAGAGACATGATGACGCTGGCTTAACTGGTAACCCCTAGCTAGCTTGCTAGCTACTTAGCAAGACGGAGTGCAGCATTATTAGCTCGTCAATCGAACGAGGTCAACGAGAACTACACCACAACTAACTCTGACTATGCAAGACGTTCACAAACCCTCATTTGTTGAATAACGCTGCTAAGTGTGTGTCAAAGTGTGCATTTCTTTGTTTACCTTCCCAGGATACATCGTATAATTCTGACACGGACGCCATCTTTCTTTGACAGCCGAAAGCTAGCTGGCTACGTCGTTGACCTGGTAACGCCGTGTAGGCGTGGCTTATCTGTACAAACCAATCCCTACGAGGATGACCCAACGAACTACCCGCCCACCTCGACGACATTGACAAGTGATTGTACTTTGTCATCTCTCCCATCTTTACTTTTTACAGTACAGTAAGAACCAACTCTCTCTCTCTGTCTCTCTGCGTTTGTTAAAAGAACAATTCGGGAGTCAGATGGCTGAGCGGTGAGGGAGTCGGGCTAGTAATCTGAAGGTTGCCAATTCGATTCCCGGCCGTGTCAATTGACGTTGTGCCTTGGGCAAGGCACTTCACCCTACTTGCTTCGGGGGGAATGTCCCTGTACTTACTGTAAGTCGCTCTGGATAAGAGCGTCTGCTAAATGACTAAATGTAAATTCAGATTCTGAATGTAGTTAACTACATTTAACTTGAAACTAACATGATTTCCCTTTGGGCACTGGTGGCATGAGTTGTTTAATAACCTGCCTGTAAATAATACAAATATTTATTTTTAAATAATAATAATTTACGTTACATAATATTCAATATATATCAATTAGCAGTTTCTTTTCTTCAAAGTCACACGTGTATATACAAAGAACAGCAGAAGATCAAGGATCAGAAGTGCATAGTTCTACAAATATTTTGGTGGTCAGTGTCAAGAAAATGCCTGTGGCAAAAGTGACAAAAGACTGAAGATCGTGTCAGCTCTAGAGGAAAACGGCTTCAAACAACTCCCTGTAATACAGTATCCATCCACATCAGCTCCTAAAAGGGAAAAGTGAATTTGAAGCACATCTCAGTGTTGTTTTCTTTCTCTCCCTCTTTTCCTGGTTTCCCCCCTCAGGGGCCCTGTGGATCCCAGTGGTCTATCTGTGTGTGTTACACACTCTCCTCCACTACCACATTACGCACTTGTTGAGGCAAACTGAGCACAAACCCGCTTACGAAGACATTTCCTGGGACTGATGTCATCATCTGCAGTGCTGCTTACTTACTGCACTGAAGAAGCTCTGTTGCGCTATTGTTGAAGCACAGCAGGGTTGCGTTTGCCCGCAGGGCACTTCTATTGTAAAATGTTAAGCCGTGGTTGTTATTGGGCACAAGTGCACTAGAACTATGATATGTCATCATCTCTGTCAGGGAAACGAAAAATAACATTGTGCGCGGTTTAAGTTACGTTCAGCTCAAGCGATCCGTGGGCTTGTCTGCACATGGCAGTCAGTTGATATGTGGTCGGGTTTTTGCTGGAAACCCAAATACTGAGGCGACCACATTAAAACAAGCAAACACTGTCCTTCGGGGTAAAGGGCTTTCCCCTGTCTGCCCGTCCGTTTACTGTACGAGAGCCACGGCCTGCTCCTGACCTGTCCCAGACCAGACGTGGGGGCCTGAGCAGGGAGGCAGTATAAAGACCTGACTCAGAGGATGACTGAGCGTGATGGTAAAGGCCTCTGGTTTAACTAGCGGCCTGTAACCCTGTCAGCAGGACAAGCACCTGCATCCAGGCTGGAGGGGAAACAGGAACCTCAACACAGGGACGCTGTTACCACCCAAAGCCGCCGTAATGTCAAAAAGGGCACGGTGCCCTTTCATTTAAAAAAGCCCGAGAGGGAAAGTCTGGAGACGTTTGTGTGAACAAGACATTTTCTGATGAGGTACTGTTTCTCTTCCGAACGGAACGCCTCCTGCATTTCTTTACAAGCTCACTTTAATTGACGGATGGCTACTGATTGATGGACGGTACAGACTTGATGACATTCTGCCATGTTTTGACACGTGTTTAAGAGTTTGGGCTCTGTTTATGTTAAAGCTATGCTGTCAGACAGACATGGCACGATGAGGAGTGATCAATAGCAACAGTCTGAAAACTTAAATTGTGCTCCGTGACTGTTGCTTACATGGAGGGAGGTTCCAGGCTCCCAGAGACCCACATATGGCACATTCAGGATCCGGCATATATGTTTTTCCCTTCAGTCTCCATGTCTGAAGGCTTACAGGAGAAGGCTTGCAGAGGCTTTATATTATGATTTCTGACAGAAGCAATCAGAGTTGGCAATCTGTGAGAGGAACTGTAATTAACTGAAATGTGAGGTGAGTTCAAGGTGCTCTCTGTGGTTTTCAAGCAGCTCCTTCTCTCTCCAACTTTCTCGTTTTTGTTGGTGTCACACGGTTGCGGAAAATGAAGACAGATGCAATTAGTACCAATGTTTGGTTTCAACCCTCTGGAGTCAGCGGTGCTGTGTTTTCTTTGAAATCTGATTAGGAGCCCTGTCCGAACAAGTTGTGTTCAGCTCACCATGAATCACTCAATACAGATGACTTCAGTGTGCCGGGCCACTGATGATCCACCTTTGACCTCACTCATATCCTGAGTTAGAGGCCCAGAGCAGGAAATGGTGGCACATCACCATTTCGCTCTCTCTCTCTCTCCCCTCCTTGGTCTAAGTGCCAAGAACAATATTCGGTCCTTTGTCATATCCCGCCCCCCAACCCCTCCCCCCTCTGGTAATTGATATTACTCACACAGTAAGAAGCTTTGGCTGTATTGGTCCCCAGACACCTTGTGCAGTGGAGGGTTGCTCATGGTGGAGTGGTGTATTACTGCACTGACTACATTATGTGTTACTGTATTGGGTTTAATGGCCATCGTTCTTTCTCATTAAATTCCATTTAAGAAAGGGATTCACATCAGCCTGCCCTAGAGTACTTCCTCTACGGCCCTTGCCGTCCTGCGATGCAGACATGCTAAACTGCCATTTTGTCAAAACAGGAACCCCTCAAATATTCCTAACAAGGTGAGACTGAACCCTGGCAGTCATTGAGATGATGAGGAAAAAGGTCCCCTGTTTGAGTTATAGTTATAACCTCACAGACCGGCTTCTTTCATAGTAACTGTATCTGTAGCTCTAGTGGTTTGACCTGTGACCCCCTAGCTATTGTTACAGCTTGAAACATGGAACACTTCTACATCCTCTCTGGGGGTCTGTGTTGAGGTTTACCATTCAGAGAAGTTAAGGCCCTTGTTCACTCTCCTAATCACTTTTCCCCAATTATTTCGAGAGTGGTTTTCTTTAGAGGCCTCGACTGAGTTACATAAATACGTGCAACTGCAATTATGCTCGAAATCCAGTCGTCCAGATGAATAAGTGTAAACGAATCCCATCCTTTCTTCAGTGGAAGACATGGCTAAACAGCATGACCTGGAGCGATTGGATTTCTCTTCTCTTTTCCGGTGAGAATGTCCATGACCACAAATTTGGAGAGAGCACAGCATTGCCTGTAATGTCATGTTTTTAGAGAAAATTGTAGAGGGGAAATCAAGCTATGCATATCATGGGAACAGGGTTTTGCGAGATAGGATGGGGGGGGCTGACAATATTCTTTTTGGCCAACTCTTATTTTGGTGGCTAATATGTCTGCAGTGGATAGTCTAAGGATTACAGCATCACATGAACTTGCGTGATAGCTACCCCACACACAACCTCTCTCTCTTCAGAGAGGGATGACCACATGGCCATCTGAGAGCTCACCAGGGCTGGAGGAGCATTTAAATGTTATTCTTTGTGTAAAGATGACATGTGCTGAGCAGATGTTCTGCTATGCTTGGGTGCTGTTGGGTGCTAGCTGTGAGTTTGTATTGTTTTTTGGCCCCCTGGCTTGGTCGATAACCTCGATCCTGGTGCCATTGAATACGACGCTGCTGATGTCAGCACTGGGCTCTGGATCAGGACTGTGGGCTGCTGATTTATAACCTGACACGCACTGTGAGCGAGGTGATGCATATCTAAAAAGCCTACAAAAGATTAATTGAAATTCATATGAGATACTGGCATTCGGATTCAGAAAGGAGACGCTTGGAATTGTAGCAACCGGCACAGCGGCATTAGTCTTCAGATTGTATCGATTTATCTTTTGACAGATATTAGGGAGCAAGGATGGTGGTGGGTGTCTTTGGCAGTGTCTTCTCCCATCCCTCTCTTGGACTCGGTAGTGACAGAGATGGGCTTTCAGGGAACTGGAGAGCTGAGGTTTTTGATGGAATGTTTGGCCTTTCACGGTTGGCCCTTTGTATCCAATTAGAGTATTTCTCTCTCTGAAAGACACACATGTCAAGTGATGGATTGCTTTTTTGCATGCTGAAATGTGTTCATGTTACCAACTGTGTTCTTGTTTTGGATGGAGAAACATAGACACATGGATCATGTGCGGTCAAGAAACCTCACAGTCGGTAAATGCCTGGCGGCCTGTATTGTAGCTTTCACAAACATAATTTCACACCACTTTAATCTGAGAGGAAATAGAGATGTAAACGTGAGGGTGTATAAGACTGACGCCAGATTTCTGGGCTGTTTAACAAGCAACCTCCTTCTCTTGACCTCTTTGTTCATTAGCTTAGCAGCATGGAGCGGGCATTTGTGCGACTGACTGGAAACTCCTCATTAGCAAGGTTCCCTGTGCCTCTGCATGTTGGTTTGGTTGACAGAGAAGCAACTTGGCAATGGTAGACTGTAAACTGTTTGGAGACCACCCTGCATCTCCCTTAGACACTGTTGTAGTAGTCAAGTTATGGGGAGGTTTACCTTATGCTGTGCAATGGCTCCCAGTGCTGTCTCGGAGGTCCAGCTCAAAGGACATGGGTGACTGGCTCAACAGAGAGTAGAATCTACTTTGACGCAGTCACATTTGGAGTCCCTTGAGCCCAGCTTTGAGGGACTTCAACTTACCTGTAACCTTTCAGTTGGGCACAACAGAACAGCATTCGACTACTTATCCTATGCTTTTAAAATGTATTTGGGGTTAGTTTTAGGGTTTTGGGGGTTATGTCCATCTAAAGTAGGTAGGTTCTAGGATTTAAATACATTTCGAAAGAATACGTTTCTTTATAACAGGAAACTCATTCTATGTTTGGATGAATGTTGCTTGGAATTTTCCTACAATCTACTCCCCAAGGCCCCTCCATTATGAAGAATGGTTGAAACCAGAGAATACAGCACAATACGGCCTTTGAATTCATGTTTTGACTTCAAGTTATTTGTGAATTTGGATTTTGTCTTGGATATTTAACCAATTTCTAAAATATCCTTTGGCTTTCAACATTTCGTTTTTCCTATTAGGCTACTTAAAATTCCATATCTAGCAAGTCTTTGCATTTGTTCTGTCAGCCTAATTGCCTCGTGGACCTTGAACTCTCTGCACAGTTTTCCATAGTGACACTTTTGTTCATTTTACACATGACATGCATCTTTGAATATGTTACATGTCACTACCCGGTATCACAAAACAGGATGTCACATATACATTTCACATATAATGTGAAATGTTATGCTAGAGGATTAGAAACCCTTTATTGTGAACTTTCATCAGTTAAACCAAACCACTTAGTAATAGCTGTAATTTCTTCATATATAACCATCTAATCATTTCACAGGCATTTTCATGGACCGACTCCGAAGTTGTATAATTGCCAAGTTAGCAAAATGTGCCAAAGACATCCAAGCAGTAAGCAAAATTTGGCTCAGTTTTCATAAAATTAATGCATCCCATTCCACAGTCATCCAACTTCTAGAAAAGTGTGTGCTGTAAAACGGAACAGCTATTTTCGGTATAGTGTGAAGAACTTGCCAATTTAGGCAGGGTAGTTGAGTGAGAGGTCATCTGGTATTTCCTTTGAAAGATGAGAATCTAGCACCCATTAGTAGTGACTACAGAGCCCAAAACCATTCTCCTGTTTCAAACAGTAAAGAATGGCTAATGTTGTTTATTGACTGTGAGAATCCGAATGTGTAAAAACTTTGCTTCGTTGGGCCTATTTCAGCTTGTCCCTGAACTATCCAAACACAGACTGTGTCCTGTTGCTCTCCTGCTCTTATTTCTACCATCCGATCGATGTGAAAGGCCCCTTTGCTTGAAAACTTAGCTGGGAGCCCTTTGGGACAGGACACAAAGGAGTCTTCAGCAGTGCTGGTGTTTTTCTCTCGCATTTTTGAAAGAGTACTGACATTTTGCCAGTGCTGGCTGTGTCAGAAGCACCCAGTAAAACAGGCCTCGCCACGGTGAGTGCTGTCTGTTTATGACTCATTTCTACCTGCAGTCGGGAGGGGGATGGAGAGAAAGAGAGAGAACGCTGCTGTAACAAGGAGGGGATTGTTTGGGCATATAGGACAGTGCCGTGTGGTTGTCAAGTAAACAAGGTAGTAGTGGAACCTATTAGAGATGGACCATTTAGTAGCTGATATTGGCTCTGCTCTCCTGGGTATGGTGGGCACATGGACATCTTTATGAGGCAGCTGCTGAAGAGAGGGTGGGGGTGGAGGGAGCTTAGCTGGACAGTAACATCATTCTGACTCTGAGCAGTGACGGAAAACCAAGTGATCAAAATAGAAAGGTCATTATTTGTTTAGATAATTATTAGGAAAATGTAATGATTTCTAATTCTTCAGGAAACTCCAAAACCTTTTGGGGGAGTTTTCAGAGATGTGTCTCCCCCTCTGGACTTCACATTCTCTCAAACTTGTCTGCTTGGGAAAGGTCGGGGTTAAAGGAGGCCCAATGTTTTAAAATTCAACAAGTTCCCCTTGGCAAAGGAATCCCTCTTCATAAATGAAAAGTTTCATTGTATCAACACAATATGCGAGTTATGGGAGTCTTGAAAGGTTTACTACACCCAGTCATGCTTCCTTCTGAGTAGGCCTGTGGAGGAGAAAAGCTGAACACACATTCTCATACATGAGCGTGTGCACTCTAGAGATGATATACAGCGAAAGTCCTCATGCGAGATACCCTCAAACCCTTTATAGCACAACGGTAGGAGCGTTATACTGAATATGAAGCATGATCTCATAACAGAAAAACGTCATAAACTCATGCCCAGGTGAATCATTTTCATTGGTTATTTTCATATAGGGATATGCACACTGTGAATTATAGCATTAAAAAAAATTAAAATAAACATTTGACTGTTAATTAAATATGTTTATGAAGGAAAAGTTGAGATACCAATTGTATCATTGTTTGATGAAAATAGTCATGATATTTAAAAAATCAATCTTGAGTCAGTCATATGCCAAAAGGTCATAATGAAATGTTCAAGGCTACCATTAAATGGATTATGCCATGATGATCTTTGACATGATGAAATAGATTGTTGCATTTTGAAATAAATATCGTAGCATCATTGTGAAAGGCGACACCGTCAAAATATGTCATAATAATGTGCCACTTATTCTATATGAATAAGTTATAATATCTGCAACTATCTATTTATGTATTTAATTAATTATTTATCTATGGATATATGTATGACTACTTTGATCCTATGTTATGGTCAAGTACAAATATCTATTTTGCAAGTGATGATGCTGAAGTTGCCGATACTGTCTGATACTGATTGGCTCTTCACTAAATCGGATGTCGTTTCTACTTCCTTTTAGTCAGGCAAGATGGCGGAATACGATCTGACCACCAAAATTGCCCACTTTTTGGACAGACATCTCGTTTTTCCTCTGTTGGAATTCTTGTCTGTAAAGGAGGTATGTGCTTTTTGTTTTCTTCTTTCGCTGTGTGTTCTAAAATACCGTCGAGAAAGTATAGAGAACGTTGGTAAAATGGTATGGGGCCACGTGTGGAAGCCATCCATGATGACACACAGCCTAGCCAGCTACACAGCAAGCTAGAACCCGGCTCGATGTTGTAGGCTACACACCTTTTATATTCTACGTGTTATGTGGCATCCTTACCTGACCAATAACGTGTGAAACGATTGGCATTTTCCATCTATAACCTAAAATAGCCTTGAACACACTGGTTTAAACCACCGGGCGAACCCGCCAGTGCAGCTTGCTACGAGGTAGCTTATATTAGCAGTTGTTCTCGCGCCTGGGAATGATCAATTTCATCAATATGCTTGTTGTACCTTTTCTTTTCTAGCAATCTTAGATGGCTTATTTAGTAAGCAAAGCTAAATTATTCATATTTACTACACATGTATTTAAGCACGATATCCCATGCGTCTATCAATGGACTGTCTTGTCTCATGTAAGCTCACTTTCATATGATAATGTGCAGCTACTTAGCTCCGTCGCTTCAATGATCGCTAGCTGGTTAACATCAGAGGAACGCCGGATGGGGCTAGCTTGCTAGTAGTAGTACCGCTAGCTAGCAAACTAGGCCTCGCATAGAGCTAACCATCTTCTCAACAGCTCACACGTTCGATTTGATATTGAGTTTACCAAGCGAGTTTACTGGCGCTGATGACTTAATTTGTAATGACGAATTCACTAGACTAAGCACATCACAAAATCGAAAAAGATGGACTGACTTTATCATTATCTGGTTAGCTGCTTGCTAACGTTAGCACTTTTAGGAAGGCACTGTTAACACTACAGTAACTAGCCTAGTATTGGTCTCGTTCTGGAACTGCTATCTAAAGGAGTAATTGCCTTGAGTGGTGTTGCCTTCATTATTCCACTTGTGACAGCTAGATACCTTTTTGAATGGTTTAACGCTACTAATTGAGCTGACGAGCAGCAAACGTACAATATTTTTTGAAGCAAAGTGGATGAGGTTGCAGTCCTACACCCTGTTTGACCCAAGACAGCTTCCACACCATGAAGATGTTCTCTTGACTAAAAGTCATATTCCAGAGCTTAACGTCTTTCATCCTTCTCTGCACACAGATCTATAATGAGAAGGAGCTTCTCCATGGCAAGCTGGATCTACTCAGTGAAACCAACATGGTGGACTTCGCCATGGATGTGTACAAGAACCTGTTCCCTGACAAGGAAATCCCCCACTGTAAGTAGTTTGTGTGCACAGTAAGTCTCACACGCAATGATAGCTATGACAATTGTATTTATTAAATTCATTTAGTAAATGTTTTTATCCAAAGGAAAACATTCAAATGACACGTAAAATAGATGGAAAGGTGATCTGGGACCATAAGTGTAGGTGTCTTGAAATGTGTGTGTGTGTGTGTGTGTGTATATGTAAATTCCGGTGCTCCAAGCGCAGGGTGTTGTGCCATGCATAAGACCACAGGTAACTTATGCCAGTCAGCAGTTGGCTTCTGTTGGCGACAGGATACATTTTGTGATTTGAAAACGCCATACCCCGTGAGGTTTAGCTGCACAGGTCGTCCTGACCATCTGTGCCCTGCAGCCCTCAGAGAGAAGAGGACGACCGTCGTGGCCCAGCTGAAACAGCTGCAGTCTGAGACGGAGCCCATCGTCAAGATGTTCGAGGATCCAGAGACCACCAGGCAGATGCAGTCTACCAGGTATGCTGCACGCACGCACGCGCTCACACACTCACTCACTCTCGACATACGATAATGTTCTTAATCATTGGATGTTGGGCTGCGTTTGTGTACAACCCTTGAAATGTATCTTTTGAAATCCCAGCACAGGGCTTGCTATATTATGTAAGGCTTCATTAAGGGGATTTGTAATCAAACAGTTGGCAAAATATCATACCTCAGTTTATGTTAGTTTGCTTTTGAACAAGAATACAGACCCTTATCCTACTGTCTGCAGATTCCTTTGTTCAAGCAACTCGTGTAGCTCTGTGATTAGAATGGTTTGCTTCAATTAAAGTATTCGTTCCACGGCTCACAAAAATATTTCAACCACTTGCCAAGGTCTGTTTCAAGATGGCTTTATGAAAGTAAACAGCTTAAAATGCAGTTGGAACGTGATATTTTAAGCCATACAATTCCAGCCATGAACCTTGATTTGCTGACTTGTGCCGAGAGCATCCTTGTCAGTTTGTGGATAATCTCTCTTTCAGCAAAGGAGGAGGGATCTTTTGTATACAGGGATTTCTTTTTACTCTATAGGATTTGTAAAACAATAGGGGACTTGTCACAGGTCACTGCAATCTTGTGTTTTCAAACCAAAGGGCAGTCAGCAGCCATAATTAGTAGTCCATGTTATCATCTACAAAATAGGGCAGTGGGTTTTGGACACGGTTGGCCTGTAGACCTTCACACAGGATCATCCTGGACATCATGAACGAACAACTCTTTTAGCGAATCCCTGGTAAAAATAATAATGACAATATAAATGGTTCTGGGCACTGAAGAGCTTATCTTTTCTGGAATGATTTACAATGAAGCCCATCAGTAGACCTGCATTGCAGTTGATGGCTTCAAGAAGCCATAGACCATCTTCCCAGTGAAACGACGCCATAAAACAATTTCTGCATAATCATTATCCTGTTATTTTGATACAATGGAAACAGATCCTTGAGCCAGGGACCTCCCACTGGCTCTGGCACGAGGCGGCAGTAAGGCTGCACTGTCTTCCACCTCAGCAGTTTGGACTGACGAGAGATGCCGTCCTGTTCAAATGTTAAACGGTCGTTTTAAAACCCCGCTCTATCCCTCCACTATCATAGGCAATGGTTATGCAGCCTCACCATACTGAAGATCTTCTGGCCTCGGAGGTGTGTGTAGAAGCCTGGGTCGTTAGGTTAGGTCAGACATGGCTTGCTATTGATGCATCCCCTTTATTATACCGCAAAGAACTGTGGAATTTAGTTGTAAGCAAAGCTTGTTAGATGCTTAAGGTCTGCAGTTGCACATTTGGAGAAAAACAAACGTCTGTTGGACGTGGCTAGCTTAGGCAGACACGCATACATAAACAGCCAGTCAACCCCGTTTAAATATGAAATGGGATTCTTTGTACCCATGGCTCCCTACTACAAATGGAAAAGAACACACCTGAATGACTCTACAAATACTGCAACCTAACTCCATCCAACTGCTGACTCCAATTAAATTAGTTCAACTAACGGTACCACTCTCTTGCTTTTTTTTTTTAGGGACGGACGAATGCTCTTTGACTATCTGGCGGAGAAACACAGCGTAAGTTGGCCCTCTCTGCTGACATCTCACTTCTTCGCAGCATTTCCCATGACTCCTCAGTGAACCCGTGGTTGTTTGGGGGTGGTGCAGAGGAAGCGGCGGCCCAAGCAGAGAGACGTGAAATGACTTCCCAAAAACCTTAACTCGTTTTCGGGGTTTTTATGGCTTGCAAAAATTCTGCGGACTTTTACATTCTGCGGTGGATTTTCAAGAATAAACGGAACAGCTTGGGACCCGTGGGTCTGGCCGCAAGAATGCCGGAGATTCTATATTTGGCGTGATGCTAGGCCCTCCGCTGGTCCCTTCCCACCCCACCAACCTGCTGACCCCGCACCCTGTCCTCAGTGCACCTCCGAAGCCACGCCTAGCCCTAACTTCAGCCCTGACCCCTACCACAAATCCAGAACTGATGTGTGTGTGTGTGTGTGTGTGTGTGTGTGAGATCGTAATTAAAGAGAATCCTGAATGTCGTTCCCTGTCCTGTCAGGGTCATTGAGAAGTGTTTTTTGTTTTACCCTCCAGTTCCGCCAAGAGTACCTGGACACCCTGTACCGATACGCCAAGTTTCAGTATGAGTGCGGAAACTACTCTGGAGCCGCTGAGTACCTGTACTTTTTCCGCGTCTTGGTAAGTAGGAACATCACTCACTGATGAGAAACGATGGGCTCAAGCTGAATGGCACCCTGCCTCCGAAGCACCAGTGCGTGCCCATCAATTACAGGGTGCGACTCTCAAGTTTGGCTTCTTGGTTGGTACTTTCCACATCAAATGAATTGCCTCTTCAATGAAGCGGCATTCGTAACGCTAGCGATTGGATATTGTGACGTGAAGTTGGAAAGGACCCATTCACACGTTGGACAAACAGGCTTCTGTACTGTGTATTTATACAGAGAAAACAAGACACTTATCTACATTTTACACAGAAATTGATCTATTTTGTCATTGATCGTTGTTAACCACGTGATGTTCAAGTTCCGGACAGTCTGAATAACAGAATATAAGTGCTATAATCTATTATGGAACTTGGCATTCCTGGCATTACACCATTCTTTCAAATGTCTTTGGCTCCGTTTTCGTTGTGAAAAATGAAATTGCCCACAGCCATATTGTTTTTGACAGATTACTTAAATTTCTCAAAGCCAAGTAGACTTGAGTGGAGCTGAAAGAGGGGGAAAAAAGCCCTGATCAGTAATTGCATGTGAGAAGCTGACGTCATTCCCCGTGAAATTCCCCGCACGTCCCACGGTGTTAGGAGAGACTGTTGTTCGTTCAAGGACTCGGCTAGTTTTCCTTTTCTTACAGGGCCAAGCGTTTAGCGGCAGACTTTGTAATCTGTCTTTAGTCCTCTGGCCGAGTTTCTCCGGAGAGCTTATTGATTTGAAAGCTGCAGCCAGATAGCTCCTTGTGTAGATCCTTGGGCCCCCGAGTGCCTATGAGTTATGTAATACATCACGGTGGGTTGAGGGGAGGACACAAGCAGAACTGGTCATCGCTAAGTGGACGCCGAACAGGTTCACTTAATTAGCTGCTCTTTCTCTCTTTTTCCATCTCTTTCCTGTACTCGTTGTGCCCAGTACATCCTACTCGGGCTTAGTTTGGAGATGAGGAGGAGAGAGGTGCATGGGGATTAAATGATTTTCATCAGTGACATAGTTTGGAAATCAGATAATACCAAAGAAGGTTTTGCGGGGGAAGATAATTACAGTTCACTGAGAGTACTGGCAGGATCCGCGTTACACATGCGTACTTCTTATTTCCTCTGTAAACAAAGGACTCATTGCTGGGGCCCTGGTGTTTGTGGCTTCACTCCCGCTGCCCTCAGAAATGAGTGAAAGATGAACTACAGCGAGAGCGGACAGAAGGCAGGACTGTAGGAGCAGCACTGGCTCTCTAGACCAGAAAGTCCTCTAGAGGGGGAATAGAGATTGTAATGGTTATAGAGCAAACACTCGTCTGGAGGAATGTCCGTCTCTGGAGGAATGTCCGTCTCTGGAGGAATGTCCGTCTCTGGAGGAATGTCCGTCTCTTAGCCGCTAAGCAGGACGCCACCAGGGCTTTGGGGAAATGTCATTTTTTGTTTTTGTTTGTCTTTGTGGTAAAAGTCAAAAGCTGAATTTGAAAGACCTAGAATGTAAGCATCAGTTTTCACATTGATTAGAATAAGGAACATAAAACTTGCGTTCCTCCTCTTAATTGGCCTGTGGTGTTCATTGTTTCCATGACGATGTTAGTGACTGTAGGAAGAGCCCTGTGATGGTCCTTGACATGTCCTGAAGTTCTTGGCAGCAGCTCTGAAACTGTAAACGAAACTCCTAACCTAAAGCAGTTGCTCACTCTGTGATTGGTTGTCTCCTTTATGCTGTCACACTAGACATCCCCCGACAAGATGATAAGGACTCTCAAACACGATTGTCCCCACCCCACTCCCAAACCCCAAAGTAACTACAAAAGCTTGCAACAGATGTGCAACCCCCTTTAAAACGGTTGTTTACGGGTTTGCAACTTTGCCTAAATAAACCAAAATTGCCCTGACAGTGGTATGTTGATTTTGGTTCCAGCGTTGATTTTTTACCCCTCCAATCGTTAGCCCCCTTATTTGAGACTCAGGGCCAGAACGGACTCTGTAACCGGATCTTGTTGCTGAGCCTGACAATGCTTTCTGAGAAAAGGAGAAATGGATTTCATCAGGGGGAGTCTTTATGCCTCCTGTTCTCCACTCTATTGGTGTGTAGTGGACCTCCCATCTTTCCACCCCCCTCCCCTCATTCCCCCTTATGGGAGAGGTGAGGCACCATAAGTCGTTTAACGTGGGAAAGCCAGTCAGTTAAATGAAGGAAGCCAGCCTTGCAAAATCCAGTCCTGGGGTCCTGTTACAGTGTGGCCTAGCGCGAAAAGAGCAACTTATTCATATCATCAGTTAATGCAGGGATTGGATGTTGGGAATAAAGATTGAGTGTCCCGACGGCTCCCTAGCACAGTAAATTTATTGTTGCTGGTCAGTCAGCGAAAATGTGCCCCTACTTCGCGAACCAATGGAAACTTAAGGTAACTTCTGGAAAAAGCCAGGTATTGAGCCTATTCCAGCGTGGCCAGCAGTGAAAGCCAGGCAGTGTGTAGAGAGCTGCCATAATGACCTGGAGGCCAGCCAAACATGGCAGGCTGGGACTTCCAAGAGGAGGAGGAGGGGTGGAAAACAAACAAAACAAAACACTTCTAAAGATGAAACACTGACCTTTTCTATTGGCAGAGAGGTTGGCCCCTCCTCCCAACACTGCCACGCTGATCATTCTTATGACTTCTGTACTTTAAAAGTCATTTTGGTGGAGTCCTGGTTGTGTTCTTTGGTCAAAGAAGTCAAGTGATGGATGGATTCAGATGGCTGCTTTTTATTATTATTCAATATAAACTTATATATATTTATTTTTTATAAAGAATCCCGCCCTCTGTCACCTGTGTACCAGAATTTATTTCGGGCTCTGAGAGAAATCCCCAACATTGAATCTGTGATCTCCATCAGAGAGCATGATGGAAACCGTACCCTGATGTCTCCTCCAGCCGGGAATCTCGAGTGTCTCACAGCCCCATGCTGCTGCCTGTCCGAGGGCTGAGGGGGTGTGCGGCCAGCGTCTGGCTTCCTGTGGCCGCGCAGCACACACCCTGCCTGACTTCCTGCTTGACTCATGTCACTGCGTCTGCTGTCGTCGCGGGTGGCTGCAGGACCACGTTTCCCAGGAGCGTCGGTGGCAGCCCCGCCTCTTGAGCCACAGGATGGTAATCCCTGAACTGCAGAGACGTCCCTGCCTGCCTTTCATTACCTCCTCGTTTTTGTTTGTTTTCGGCCCTCTTCTTGTGGTAATCAGAACCAGTAGCCTGTGACCTATTTGAGGATGGATATCCCCGTCAAGATGTCTTTAGTTAGTATCAGCTCGTATTTCAACACAGCTGGCTTACGATAACTGTTGTCTGAAGAATAGGACCTAATTCCACAGGATGTTTTTCTTCCACACCAATTGAAAGGAGATCATCACAATTGTATTATCCTCACGTTTCAACCGTCTGAAAACATAGTGGAACACTAATCCCAAAGACCTGCCATTTCTTAATGAAACAAGGGCTAACAGTAGCCCGCTACAGGTGGAGAATCAGGCGTTGGACCAGACAAACCATACCCTCCACCAGGTCGAGAGAGTGACCGAAAAAGCTTGATGTCCAATCAGATGTTTCCTGGGGGATATTTCCAGATTCCTGATTCTTCATTTTTCATTCCAATCAAGCCTCCAAACATCGCGGTTTGTTTATACGAAGAAATGACTCCTCCGGCTTCAAGCACATGTTGAACACCTCCAGATGCTGAGGAGAAAGCCGGGCTAGCTAGCTAGCTCCTGATTCATCATTTCAGCTTCGTTAGAAAAGTCCTCTCCCAACTGTCACTTTGATTGCTCTGTTTCTGTCCGCCCCCCCATCTCCAGCCTAGATGATCAAAGCCCACTGACATGTTCCCCGAACCAGCAGTAGCAGGAGAGCCCTTGATTTTAAGCCCCCTCATTCTGTACCCGGGCTTTCATAAAGGCTAGTCCCAGGGGTCAGGCAGAGTCAAGAGGATTTGGCATTTGATAAGGGCTAGTCCAGGGGTCGGGATGGAGTCAAGAGGAACTGGGAAGGGGCACTCCCCTCTGAGACACGAGGTGTTTCTGCTTCCCCCCCCCCCCCCCCTCTATTCCTCTCTTCCTCCCTCCCTCCCTCCCTGAACACTATTTGTTATTCTTTGTCAGTGGCGGTGCAGCTTGTTAATTCTGCTTAGATCAAATGACTGCAGCAGACGTGGAAGGGAAGAGAAGTGAGTGAGATCCTATCCGATCTCGCACACATGCAACAGTGATCAGATGCAACCAACGAAATGAGATTAGGTCCGACATGTAGTTCGGCAATGGCAGTGTCCCAGCTAACCTATGACCTCTTCAAACCTGTCCAGTCTGGTTGGGAAAGGAGTGGGAGCAAATGGACTGGCAGTCCACCCAGGCAGGGTTAAGTGAAGTGATGGAGGCCCCTCTTAAATCCAGACATAGATGGAGTACCGGAAAGTGACTGAAGCGGAGATACTCCAGGCCTATATTTAGTATTGTGTCTTCTCCAGACCATTTACCACCCTGCACATTTTTCAAGAGTTGCAGCATAAAGTAAACACGGTCTAACCAAACGTTTTAGCACTTGCACGTTTGTACGGAGAGCGCACACATGCTTCAAATATGCCTCTAGTTACCGTGGTAATCTGTAAGGATCGCGGAGGCCAGTCATCTGCAATGCGGCGGTTGCTGTATCTCCAAGTGCTGCAAATTAGGTTTTATAAAAAGCTAAACAGTCTTTCATGATCCATTTCTCTCATTCTGTCAGGCCCCATTCCCTCAAGATGACATAACGTAATCCATTTATCCAGTATAAATAAGAGAAGGCACTGCACTGTGCACAGACGTGCCACTGAAGCCAAGCTAGCAGACTCCCCCTCACCCCCACCCACTCTCTTTCTGTCCAAGAAGGCAGATGTCTGCAGAGTCCTTTATCAGAATTTGGTCTTCCAGGCCATTCAGAGGCCTGTTATTCTGTTGTCGGTGACATGCTGCTCCTTTTTTAAGTGGACCAGTGTCACCTTGCTTACCTGCTCCAGGTCTAACCAGTGTCACCTTGCTTACCTGCTCCAGGGCTAACCAGTGTCACCTTGCTTACCTGCTCCAGTGATAACCAGTGTCACCTTGCTACCTGCTCCAGGTTTAACCAGTGTCACCTTGCTACCTGCTCCAGGTCTAACCAGTGTCACCTTGTTGTCTCTCCCCAGGTGCCCGCCACGGACAGGAACGCGCTGAGCTCCCTGTGGGGGAAGCTGGCCTCCGAAATCCTGATGCAGAACTGGGAGGCTGCCATGGAAGACCTCACCCGGCTGAGGGAGACTATCGATAACAACGTAAATGCCCCAGCTCTCAGAATTTGATACAGCACTTGGATTCCCTTACATAGACTCTCATATTGACTGCTTCATGTTGCAGCTAAGCACTGCTGTGGTTAAGAGCCCTCTCTTTTGCTCGCTCGCTCTCTCGCTCTCATAGACAAGGTTTAAATTGAGCAGTTATGTGGATGTCGTTAGAAATTCTTAATTGGCTGGACATTTGGGAACAGGGTGGGGAATTCTTTACTTGGAAGAGAACGTAAATCGATTTTCGTGTTGCTTCTCTGAACTTGTCGAAATTGGTCAGAACACATGGTTCTCAATCCAGACCGGTTTCTTATGGTTATTGCTCTTTCTCCCCCTCTCTTTCCAGTCTGTAAGCTCTCCTCTCCAGTCCCTGCAGCAGCGGACCTGGCTGATCCACTGGTCTCTCTTCGTGTTCTTCAACCACCCCAAAGGGAGAGACAACATCATCGACCTCTTCCTCTACCAGCCCCAGTGAGTAGTCCTTTCCCAAACACCCTGACACATCCTGGCCAGCTCCAGGGGCTGCTCCTCCCAGTGCCCAGGCCCTCGCACACAGCCTGTTCTGCTCTGGAAGGAACCCCCCTGGACCTGACACAAGGTCATCATTCCCAGCTTGAGCCGAGGTGTAACACCAAAGTGCATGTGGTCCAGATGTCCATATGAACCGTGCGATGCCTCCAGTCCCGCAGCTGCTGTAGCGGTGATCGTCCACTAGGCCTGAGGGTGGATTAGACCCAGAGGGCTGGAAGGGGGGGGGGTTATGGAACCCACACCCCGGCTGAACCCCAGGGCTCGGGGGAAGTTGGCCCCAGGACAGGAGGCCCTAATGGGCTTCCCGTGGTTCAACTGGCAGCCTGGTCCTGAGAGATCTGGAGAGAACTTCGATGCGTTTTATAAGTCAGACTTGAATTTGAAAAGAGAACCGTTTTCTCTTAATAGTGTTTTGGAGAAGAGGGGGGGGGGGGACTCACTGCTGCTTCAAACCCTTCCTGGTATTTTTTAAGTGGTTTTAGTCTGTGTGTGTTTTTGTGTGGTCTGTTTACTCCTGAAGCGGAGATTTGAGCCATGTGTATCCCAGATCGGAAACTTGATACACTGTGTTAAAATCACACCAACTTTTTCAATACACCCCCCCCCCCCCCCCTCCTCCGTCAGATTTTTGTGTAATTGAACAGATGATCGTGCCCCACAGAGAGGGCAACTAGTTACCACAACACAGCACACAGGGATGTCTGCTTCTCTTGAGTTTCACTCCGTTTGAAACTTTTTTTTAATAGCTTGACGACGAAAGGAAGGCTGGCCAATAATTACTTGTGAAAAGCTCACCCCAGACGTCTTTGTGGACAAACTTGAGGTAGTTTCGGGTGCTTTGCAGTTTCACAGTCTAGAAACCACATGCTTCCACAATGAGGCTTTGCTGCTCAACCCCCTCCCCCCCAGTCTCTGGCCAGAGCAGCTTATTATCTATCCCACATCCTCGGCCCTACCTGACCTCTCCCACCTCCTCATCCCTACCTGACCTCCAACGTCAGCAGAAGCTGACCAGAACCTTGTTTGTTAGTCCAAGGGCGTCTGTGAAGAGGTTTCAGCTCCATGCTGAGGTGCAGGTGCTGCCAGGGAAGATAATACTGTGGTAGTAACGTTATCTAGGCACTCAGGCTCCTAGCTGGGGTCCACTCAAGCCTTTGCTACATCATCCCCGTCCCTGATTGGCTTGTGAAATAGAAACGTTGTTCTATTCCGTGTCCTTCTCTCTCCTGCCCCTTTTTCGGTCTCATTCTCGCCATCCATCTCTTACTAGTTTTTTGTTTGTTTGTTCCTCTCACTACCGGGCCTTCACCCTCTGCTGGGTCGTAGATGATTTGTTGGAGGGGAGAAGGGGGCTCTGAGTCTTTCCTTGGCCGCGTGCCTCGGCTGCATCTCTCCCCCCCCGCGCCGCAGTGTTGTTTCCCCCCCCCAAACCCTGAGACGATGACGTAACCCGATGCTCTCCCCGAGCGACCCCAGAGACGGCAGCATGAGTCACGCTGGCTTGGCGGGGGCCACGGGAGCCCCGCCGGGAAGGGAAGGAGGTGTAAGTTAATCAGGAACACAGTGCCCGAGTGTTGTGGTCCGCCACCGAGTCACACAACTACAAAGGCGAGGGGGGCTGGGGGGGTGGGTAGTCGGGGCTCGTCACTCCGGGCTGGCGGCCGCTCTCTGCTCACCGCTGCCGTTTTTAGACCCAACATCACAAGTGCCACAGGCCCCCTTGTCCCTTTAATTGTTCCAGCTAATTAAACCCTAGTACAACGCGGCCGGGCTCTCTCCCTCCCTCCCTCCCTCCACCCGTTCTCTCTCTCTCTCTCTCTCTCTCTCTCTCTCTCTCTCTCTCTCTTCCTCCCTGAACATGTGTTTCTGTGTCCTGATCCATGGGAGGCCAAGGCAGGAGGGAACTCTACTTCCTCCTCCTGAAATTTAATTTAGCAGAGGATGGAGGGTGTGTGTGTCCCGGGAGACAGGCAGGCAGGCAGGCAAGGATGGCTGTTTGGATACGGATCTACACCTAAGCCATGCAATTAACCCCCGGCCGGACACTCACTCTGACGAGACATGCGTCGGCGGGACGTATGTGTGTAGGCGCTGTTCTCAAGGCGGGGGTCCTCACCCTTTCACTCAGGCTGTCTTCAGAGTGTGGACGTTGTCTGGGGTTAGAATCAGTCTGTATGGAGGCACCCCCCCCCCCCCCCCACACACACACACACACCCACCCACCCAGAGCCGTGAGCCAGTTGACCTGTGCTTCAACAACAAGGCCCTGAGGTATAGGGTTTCAGCTACTGGGCAGGTCACTGCTCACTGATCTGTATCTGCTAGCCTGGGTTTCCTTTTCTCTCTCTCTCTCTCTGCCCCCCCCCCCACCCCTTGTCCTCCTCTCACACAGGCCCCCTATTGAAAGGCAGCCCTCGGAGCCCGGGCCCCGTGTCAGGCCCACACTGCCTTGCTAGGGGCAGGTCTGCACGGCTGGGAAGATCTGTCATGCTAAATGCCAGGGGGGTGGGGGGGGCTTGAGGCGGCATGCGTTGACCGCGCACCCCGAGGAGATCTGAAGGCTGAGGCCTCACAGCAGGTTTGTATTAGTGACTCACCTTTCACCCCCCCCTCCTCTTCATCCTCTCACAGGTACCTGAACGCCATCCAGACCATGTGCCCCCACATCCTGAGGTACCTGACCACTGCCGTCATCACCAACAAGGACGTCCGCAAGCGCAGGCAGGTCCTCAAGGACCTGGTGAAGGTCATTCAGCAGGTAAAGCAAAGTTCCCCAAGCCCAGAAGCAGGGGGGGCGGGGGAGTGTGCAAATGCTTTGGCCCTGGCTGAAGAAGTCTTGAACCCATTAGGTTTTGACGAATGGCTGTGGACGCCATGATTGTAGTGTACCGATGTCTTCCCCCCCCCCCCCACCCACCCACCTCCCGGCCAATGACAGTAGCTTCTTCAGAGATCAATGGCTCCAAAATCTAAATAAGTGCCGTCTCAGTGGGTTGTGGGTAATCACTAAAACATGTGCTCCCTGCTCCCACCATGCTCCTTGGCCCTGTAAACCTGGTCTGAGAGGCTCCCAAACATGGTTTTGGAAGAACCAAAGGGGGAAGTTCTGAACTGGTGTTTTTATTCAAGGCCGTGCACTGTCTGACTATTTATGTGGCTGTGGTCCTCCAAATTTGACGTTTCTATTGTTTCATGTAATAGGATCGAATTCGTTGGACCCTGTTTGAGGCTGCTTTAACTGCATGGTGGTTTATTATGGGGTGACAGCCTTACTGACGCACTGAAATACATGGCCCTCTGTCCTTCACTGTATTGCTCCAAGAAACTGTCAGGCTACACACACCCACACACAGTGATGTTGTAATGTTTTGTTCTTTGGTTTTAGGAGTCCTACACCTACAAAGACCCCATCACAGAGTTTGTGGAGTGCCTGTACGTGAACTTTGACTTTGACAGCGCTCAGAAGAAACTGCGGGAGTGCGAGTCGGTAAGTCACATCTAGATGAGCTTTTTCCCTCGTTGAGTGCCTTCTCATTTCAGACGTGTTCCGTCTTTAATAAATAATCGAAACCCAGGTTTGACTGGGCCTCGCAGTAAAGATGTCTTGATAAGCAGAGCATCGGATTGGCTCGCGTTCATACTTTCCCATGTAACCTCAGTGGAAAATACCATGCGACTGAAAGCGACCCCCCCCCCCCCCGCCCTTTGAATCGTTTTCTGCGTGTGTCTACTACAGACGGCTAGCAGCAGGAGATGTTGATGCGATGGTGTCCATTCTGAACACCGGCTGCACCACAAGACAATAATGGGATTGAGTGTTGCCCGACAGTAGTGGCCTGTGTTCCGCGGGGGACGAGGGAGACATTCTCTGGGAAACCCTGTGACTCAGGGCTCTGGTCAGCTTTTATGACTGCCTGTAATTGTTCATCAGCCTGGCGGTCAACAGTAAAAAGCTTTTATAGGGAAAAGGTCCACGCGGAGGCGTGCAGACACACGTTTCAAGTCAGGTCGCTGTGTCATCGGAGGCCATAAGGAACGTTTATTTCCATTCTGGGTTTGTAATGGCCTGTTTACCACAATGTCCAGACTAAATGCAGGTTCTGAGCTTGGACTGGAGTAGGATAGTCAAAATACACAGGTCACCACTGGTCTCCCAGCTGTATCTTGTCTGTTGAAAGAGGCCTAGTTCAAAGCCAACTTTTGTCAGAACCTCCCCCCCCACAAATGTAGCTCCTAATTGGGGACTTGGAAGTTCCAGCTGTTTGTGTATCTATGAAGCTCTTCCCCAGGGCATTCTTATATCGTTTAATATCGGTTCCATCATTCCTGTTTCACATCTCATGGACATTGAGATTGTCCATGTGAACTTCCTTACAAAGCAGCGCCTGTTTCAGCTCCGTAGATATCCATCATAATTGTGAGATAATTAAAGCCATCACTCATTCATGGCCAATCATGTGGTGCTCTGATTGGCTATGCCCAAGAGATGACTAATTTACTCACAGCCCAAACAGGTTCTAGAGGCCCAATCAGTGGCCAGCAATCAGACGCATACTCTGAGCAGGTGTTGTGATTGGTGCTGGGTTCTGTGTATGGTTTCTGAAACATGATCCCTCAGTCAAGTCTTTGCATATGAGAGTGTAATGGAGATTTCCCAAATGATTTGATAATTTGGACCTACGGAGGAATAAAAGGCTGTACTCCAGTGCCATTTAGCCCCTTTTTCATCTCTGCTCCTGGACGATAAACGCCCCGAGAATGAAAACCATCTGGCCTGATCAAATGGCGCTCTCACAGAAGTAAATGTTTATAAATCATGTAAGCGGTTGACTGAAGGTTCCATTTCATTCTAATCTATTTTTAAGCTAATATAAAGAGCCTGCAGCTCCCCTAGTCAGGCTCTAACGAACGAGGAACTAAACTCATTTGTGTAGATTTGTTTTTACTTCAAGGGTCACGTTCAGCCAAAAAGCTCGACTTCAACGGAAAACTATTCAAAGCACGGAATGGGTAAATGAGATTTTTCCTGTGTAATTGCCACAGGGGAGGCATCGCATTATGACGACATGTACCGCCAACAATATTAGTTCTGTCTCTTGTTCCAGCTAAGACACGACACGCGCCCCACCATCACCAATCTTGTTAAACACGTGCACGCACTTTTGAGGAACCCGCAGCGTCGATTTTGACCTTCCCTACCCCGGGCTGTGTTTACACAGCGTCCGCCGAGGCCACAACAGAGGCCCATCACAGCCGCCCCAGGTGCTTTCAGTTCTGTCTAGGGAATGGAGACCTGTCAGTCATCTTCAGGGCATGCCCGGTAGGTCCACATGAAACCCTGGGTTCAAACGCAGGGCTGGCGAGGTGGGTGGTTACCCAGAGGTTGAGCTGCAGCTTCTCCGCATTAACTTGTGATGGTCTGCAAACAGTTTCACCGAATGGTCTCGTTTCAAAGCAATAAAAGACGGGAGAGGCTTTTTAGGAGACCTACACCTTGAAGAAGCACATCAATCAAAGTTCTGAGTATATTTGAGAGAATAAAGAGGGGATGGTTGAGAGGTAAATGGATAGCCCCCAGTGAGTTCCTGGTGTGTAATGTAACAATTGGGAGTCATTGAGGTGGGATGTAGAAAGGCTAAATCACAGTGAGTGGCAGCTACATAGGCCAATTCACAGATTGTTGTAATGGTCAGATATCCATGTTGACCGTGGGTTTGCTCGTCTTTGCCAGGCTAGTTCCAATGGTTGCTGCCAGCTGGGCTGAAAGGTGAGAGGGTCCCAGGCATGTTGAAATGGTCCTGTTAAGGTTTTCACCCCTGCGGGTGTGTGTCTCCCCCCCCCTCATGTGAAATGGCTGTCAGATGTCTGGGGCTTTAACATTTTCGAGGGATGGGGGGAAAAAAAAACACAACCTGCATATTCCTCCAATTGAGCCTCTTGAGATTGGCAACTTCTCGAATCCCCCCTTTCAGAATGTGTTTGAGGATCTCGGGACCGTATCCCAGATGACAGCAATTAGAGCACTTAGCTGTTCAGAGTTTATCAGGCTTAGATAAGCGTTGTCATAGCTCAAATGTGGTCTGTCCTGATAGCGCCATGTAGTTGGGATCTCTTCAAGCAGAACGAGACAGCAGATTGCCGCTCCCTAAGCTTAGGCAAACAAAGAGCGGGGTTAATGCTTGGAGGACTTTTGAAGACGGAGCCGTGTGATGTGAACGAGGCACTCAAAGACGGTCTCCGGCGCTGTAACCGCTGTGGAATGTTCCGGAGCGTTTCACTCAGGCCTTCGGGGGCTCGGCCGGGGTCGTGAACTAGCAGCTACAGTAGTCTAATCGTCTAATCAGTACCGTCTCAAGGTGGCGGGGGATGTGCTAAATGGGCCCCGAAGCTTCTGGGTGTGTGTGTGTATATACGGCCGGGCCTGTAGGTCGTGACTTGACCTGTTGGCAAGCTTGGTCGGCGGGGCTGATGTCACGTGGAAAGGTGCTGCGGAGGCTGGAAACCCCGACGAGCTGCGGGTGTGCGAAGCCGGTGCTCCTGCTCTGCACCGCTGGACCAGATGATGGGTGATAAGTCACGGCCTCCGTGGTCGCTCCGGTTGCTGGCTGCCTCCCTCCCCGCTCGCCGATTCATGTGGAGGCGGCAGAATTCAAAGATTTGTGGTCGATTTGGAGCACTCCGAGTGGCCCCCGGATTACTGCCTCACAGATGGGGTAGTTCTCCTTTCAGGCCTCAGCCAAAGTCAACCGCCCGACAATTTAAATGTGGCCAGGACCCCCTCCCCCCCTTTCCACTCCCCTTCTCAGCTCAGTATAAAAAATGATTTTTAGCGCCGTTTTAATTTGACTTGAGTTTCAGTGAATGGAGTTTTCCCACAATTGAGCAGGGTTTGGAAGCCAAATAAGAGGAAAGATCGAAACCTGTTACTGTCGGGGGGTTTTTATGGCTCTCTAGGGCCACTCGTTCAGAAAGGCCCATCTTGATTGCTGTAATGAGCTTACACAAAGCTCTCAACTCAATCCTTGTTTAACTCGTTTTACCTTACCAGAACCTTCCGGCAGTCTTTTACAGAAACTCAAAACGCTGACTGACACAGTTGGGTGTAATATTAGTGTTGGTAACGTGTGTTCTTCTCTCCAGGTGCTGGTGAATGACTTCTTCCTGGTTGCTTGCCTGGAGGACTTCATTGAGAATGCCCGCCTCTTCATCTTTGAGACTTTCTGCAGAATCCACCAGTGTATCAGCATAAGGTGAGCCATCCAATCGTCATTGTTTCAGGATCAACAGCGTAGAAACAGCCCATACCGCTGACAGAGCCACAGCCTCCCTCCTATCGAGCAGCCAATACATGACCTAGCATAAACTAGCTAACAAGTGAATCTATAGCAAATGATTTAAAAAGGGTAATTAGCCAATGAGCTTAATTTGTTTTGTGCAGCTGTAAAAAGAGAGGATATGTACTGAACTTACTGGAATCCCCCCCCACCACCACCACCACAAAGTGTTTATGACCCTTCTTCATAGACAAACACCCACTCACCGCTGTAACTTCTTTGGGATTGGATACTTGGACCGATAACTGTTTCCAGGTCTCCCGTTGGTTGTCCTGTTCAGTAAAGTTTAAAGACCCCACCCGGTTCTTCCAGGGAGAGGTCAGGGTTTAGGTGGGCTCTCAGTCCCCTCGACAGTCCCAGCTGCAGAGCCCCCCTCCCTCTCCACCGGGTCAGGCTGGTTGGAGGTCAGAGAGTTCTGCAGTCTCCCCCCTTGACCCCAGCTCTATCCTCCGTAAAGATCCTTGTTACATCCACCAATGGACCTTGGACATCCACCAAAACCCAGAAATAGTCAATGCTAATTATCGTAAGCATTAGGAGAGGAAAGAAAGAAAAAAAAAAAAGATTATAGTAATTGTGTGCAATTAAGATGGATTATTGGATTTGGCTGCATCTTTTGCATCCATTTGAGAAAATAACACGTATCAGTATCCAGGACCATCCCCAACCTCTGCACATGACTGCATCTCTGATGGTGGAGGCCGGGTTCGGGGGGAGGCTGGGGTTGGGGGAGAGGGGTGTCCAGGCTTAGGGGGGGAGGCCGGGGTTGGGGGAAAGGGGGGTTGGGGGAAAGGGGGGGTTGGGGGAGAGGGGGGGTTGGGGGTGAGGGGAGGCTGGGGTTGGGGGGGAGGCTGGGGTTGGGGGGGGAGGCTCGGGTGAGGGGAGGCCGGGGTTGGGGGTGAGGGGAGGCTGGGCTTGGGGGAGAAGGGGAGGCTGGTAGTGATGTAGACTTAACTACACAGAACAACTCTTGACAGGTTTAGGATGGTAAAACTCTGAATGAGATATTCAAAATATGTTAACATAGGCTGATGTTGAACGCATGGAGAGGAATGAATGACTTGGGTAAAAGAAAGCGACTGACTTCAGGGTTTCTTTATGGAACTGTGGGGGGCTGCAGTCAAGGTTGGAACCATGCAACAGGCTCTGTTGAAATCTCCTCTAGCAGATTGTCTGGAATTGATTAGTAGTCCTGGCGCTCTCTTGGCAGTCCTGCTGCAATTGGATCCATTTTCTTGTTAAAGACCACAAAGGTTAGTGGGAACACTGAAATAGGAAGTCAGATTGTGATTGTTCTGCTTTCCTTCCCCCCCCCCCTGTAGGAAGGGCTTTTTGTTAGTTGAGGTTGAGGAGCTCCACACAGGCAGCAGCGTCAGGGGTTCCCCTGTTTATTTAAAGCGTTGTGACGACAAAGGACAGAACGCGTCTATTTTTGACAAATGCCCAAATTCTGTGTCATTAGTCCCGATACCCAGCAGCTTTTGCATTCAAGCATACTCAAATGGATCGGATGCCTGTTTTTAATTAGGATTATTTATTCTTTGGTTAGCTTTTTACATATTTTTTTTTTACACAGCTTTTGGCTAGGAAAGAGTTTGCCGATTATTTAGGTCCTCCATAGCCAACGGCCAGGGGACAGAATTGGACCAGAAGTTGGAGTAATTGAGTTTATGCAGAAAGGCCTTATGTAAAGCCTAGGCAGCAGAAATGAAACTCGGTCTGGGTCTAGTATTCCTAATTGCATCCATATATTTTGTCTAGACTGAGTTTCCTAGGTTTGAATGAAGTGTTTTTGTTTTATTCACAAAGTTAACATTGCGACTCCTGACAGTGATTGCTTGCTGGCAGTAACTTGCTTGACCATTGGCCTCAGGCGTGACTGCTGTCATTTGACATTAAGTGAAGGAGACATGATGGCCTTTAAGCCTCCACTGAGAGCTAAACATGACACTGAAGGTCTGACTGACCCACTAGGACCTGACCCACTAGGACCTGACCCACTAGGACCTGACCCACTAGGACCTGACCCAGCTAGGCCCTAATAGGTCTAGCACTCACTGATACCGCTTTTCCACCAACTCATTTTGGGTGCTGGTTCGGAGCCAGTGCTTAATCTCGAACTAGTTCTTTCTCTTTCGACAGCCTAAGAACCGGCTCCGAACCAGGGAAAATGGTTTGCAAGTAGCACCACATCAGAGCTGGGCTAAAGTGGGAACCAAGTAAGAACCGCTTGCGTCGGGGAGGGGTTACCGGGACTAAGAAGACGAACATAATCCTTTGACTGCCATTGCTGTACGTTTTTACAATTCATATTTCAGCTAAACGGTACGTGTAAATCTAGCCTGGCTCTGCCCTCGTACGTAATTCCGCTCAATTTTCATTGTGCTTCTGTACTACGTCTGGGCTTTGAGGTATATTGGTCAGATGTCTCCGGTAACTTTTCACCGGTCCAGTCAGCGAACAGTGGGAGTGGCTGAGAACGAAGTTGATGTCGTGCGCTAGTTTGAGTTGTAGTTGCGTAATGGCGGCGGACAGAGATGCGAGCAAAGCCTTTCGATCCGTAGTGGCAACGCTGGCGAGGCGAATATCCAGAAGTTAAAGCCGGAGCAAGAACAATCCCCACGGGGTTGTTTGATTTTCCAGCTAGCTCTGTTAGTGGTGAAGGAGTTGGCTAAGGCGAATTGGCAGAATTAGCAATTGGTTATGCCAGATCCAGAGTGGCTCTGGGCAGATCCAATAGTTTTAAACTTCAACAGAGTCCCCGCCTTCAAGGAAGTTAACGCCTGTCAATGGATCGAGCCCAGACTCTATGTACAAATGCAATGTACGAGAGTCTGGTTAGGACCAGGCTAGTGTAAATCAGCATCTTAATTAAAATGTGACGAGAAGTGGGCAGTGTAGTTGCTGAAATAGTGCTTATTGTATTGATTAAACGGCTCATTTGTAAATTTGCTCCGACTTCTCGATAACCTAGCTAGCATCGCAGTGCAGACACATAGGCCCAGTTGCTGAATTTTATCATAATCCTATCAAATGAGATGTATATAGTGACGTAAAGACGTGGCTCTCTAGCCCGTGGAAAAGCAAACCGGTTCTTCGAAGGCTCGCAAATTGAACCAGCTCTGAACCGGCTCTAGCACCAGCTCCAAACTAGCTCCCGGTTCACTTTGGTGGAAAGGGGGTATGACAGATCTAGCACCAGTCCGAAGACCTAGCTTGTTGGGGGAATACAGTTGTGTGTATTTGGAATTGGAGATCTTTCCACTTCACAATTGAGCCATTAGAAAGACCACACGGTCATTTCGGTTTTCCCAAAAAATCTATTCTACCCCAAGCTCAAGAGCAGGCTTGCTCCAAATGGCTTGGAATCTCCTAATGCTATCATATGGTAGTGTTTAACAAGGCATTGGTTAGAGTCCATGTGGAGAAGGGGGCACTTCTAAGGATGTCACACGCACACACACCTCTAATCCAGTTATCATTCAACCCCTCCCTTGCACACACTTGCCCACTGAAGCCCGACCCCCATCTCCAACCGGTTGCAGGTCGGATGGAGTGACCCAGAGGAGTCCTCCAACCGGAAATAGAAGGCCGAGAAGCCAGGGACTGGAAGAGGTCGAAGGGAACGTGATCCTGGTTCCCAGAAGTGACTGGGGCTGGAGCAGGGCTGTATAAAAGTCAATAGTTTAGGGTGTGCAGAAGAACCGGATTGGGGTCTTGGCCACATTCCCCCCTCCTGTTTTCCGCTGAGATCAAAGTAGGGATTAAAGTAAAGACTTGACTCAGAGACGGACACCGAGATAGAACCAGCTCGTGAATGATAGACAAATCTTCTGGTGGTTCCCAGAAAAGCATTGCCAGGTGTCTCTTGGAGTTCAATTAGATCTGCCCTTTTACCTCCTGAGCGGGCGTGGCCGTGGTGCTCATCCCTGTAGAATGCCCGTTGTTGCACGCTCAGAGGTCAGGCCCGGGTTTGACTTACCCCTTGAGCAGACGGTGTCACGTACCTGACCCTGGGAGTGGCTGACATGTCCTCCACTCCTGCTTAACCACCCAGCAAACCCACTGAGGCCATCTGCACCATCATTCGATGTTTGGAGGGGGGAGGGAAACTGTCTGTTTCCATTTGCATCGATCGTCTCATCGGTATCGTTGGTTGGGCTTCTGGGATGTGTGGCTGTGTAGGCAAACGCTCAGGCAATATCTTCACACTCAACCAAAACAGATCTCTTCACAAGGCAGGGATTTCAGAAGCTGTTGCTCGGTACTCAGCTTTGTTGAACACATGGGATTGTGTGATTGAAATGGACTAATGACCGATTAGTCACCAGCATGACTTGCCTTGGACCTGGCCCTAGCCAGGCCACGCTCTGGTCCCAATAACGTCCATAGTGTCACACTTGAGGGCAGATGCATGTTAGCCATCGCGACCCAGCCTCACGTCATCTGACAGCTGACACCTCCTCAGCTTGTCGAGGCCCTGCTAATGAGCCCGGGGAGTCGCTCCTCTGACACCGGCTTTTCCCTCCGCCGCAGTCTCGGATAAGTACGTCAGCTGTCTGCCGGAGCTGGGAGGGGGGGTTGGCAGCGACCCGTGTGATGGATGTGCCCCTCTAGCCAATAGCTTTGTGGCCAGGTTGGTTACGCTCTCTCTCTGGTGGTCCGCTACAACTGGGTTGTAGGAATAGATAGTCACAGATTCCTAGCCATATCTGGAAGTTCCAAACACATGAAGAAGAAGCTGGTTGAGGGCCATTTCTATTCAGCCTCTTGAAGGCACGGTGTCTTGGTGTTCATCGATAGATAATCCTGTCCTCTCTCTTTCCCGTCCTCCTCTTCCATCATCTCTGGTGTGCAGAGTGCTGATAGGCCCTGCCTCGTCACTGGGAAGCCAAGCTCTCGTTCTGCTGGTTCTTGCTGAGGTCACTGTGTTTATGACTTGTTGTTGGGCTTTCTGTCCTAATGCCCCTTCCAGACGCTGATGTCATTCCAGCCCTCCCCTTGGACCTGGCTCTGCTACAGTTACCACTCTCACGCACGTTCGTACACACACACACTGACACTCAGCCACGACCAATGGGTCAGAGAGAGGAGAGAATGTGTTTGTTCTGTCGGAACCCTGGGGTGGTGGAGGGGGGATTTAAGGGCCGGAGGGTAAACCAAACATCGGTCCTTATGAGGTTACCTCCAAATGGTCACATTTATGAGGAAGGAGGTCTTAAAGAAGTCATGGAAGTGAAGTGATGGGTGAGTCAGCCCTGCTGGGTGAGGGGTGGGGGGGCTGGGGCCCTTTCTGGGGCTGGCCCCTCGTTGTGAGTGGTTTAGGGCCACGGGTTAGGTCTCGGGCCTATGGCCTGGCCCTAGGTGTGGGTCTGATGCAGTGGGAAGAGTTGGGGGGCTGAGGGTTAGCCTAGGGTTTGGGGTCGATTGCTGGTACTGGATTCATGCCACGGCCAGGTCCTAGGCCTTGAGAGGGGTTTTTGTGTTGGAGCTTGGGGGCTCGTTCTGACTCGGATTGGCCTCCTCAGTCCTGTGGCTCCATCAGAAGGCCCCAGGCGGCCTGATTAATGAACCAGGAAGTAATCATTAGCGGAGTGAATTGTTTTTCTACATGCCTCATAACCCCTTTCAGGCAGGAAAGCTCGCACCGCGCTCACAAATTAGTGCCTATTTTAGCGAGTATAATAAAATAAGTTGAAAGGTGTGTGTTTGCACTAGTGTGGCGACTGGTCTGTGGGATGAAGAGCTGTAGTAATTGTGGTGGTGAGTGTGGCAAAAGAGGAGGTGGGGGTATTTATAGAGTTCTCAAATGAGATGGAATGGGGGGGGGGGGGGGGGTGCAGCAAAGGGAGAATGAAGAGGGGCAGGGGTTTTGGGTGGGAGTATATGGGTCTGGATGAATTAGGGGAAGGTCTGCGAGGGGTGAAATCAAGGGGCTCTAGTTGGGTTAAAAGCAGCAAGGGGAAGCCAGCTGCACAGGGAAAGGCTTTGGATCAAAGAGTACCCCCTCCTCGCACCCTCACACACACACCCCACTCTCCCTGCCTCGCTAGTGACACATCCATGCTCTGCTCTATCAAAGAACCCCTCCCTCGTTCCGCAAGCTGGCTTTCATTTGGGGACAGTAGCAGGTCCTGGTGTGTCACGGCAGATTCGGGACCAGGTGGAGAGTGAGATGGGGAGAGGGCGGGCGAGAGAGAAAGGGAGGAAGAAAGGACATCAAAGGCAGAAGTTGCCACAGAGCTGAGGGAACGGAACAGTCCAGAACAGAGTGTCCTTCCTCTTACTTGGTTATATGGGCATTCTCAACCCCTAGTTATGGAAGACAATGTTTTCTTGTGTTTTTCTCGATGGACCCTAAGAGTCTGCGAGGGCCATTTGTCTAGTCGGTCCAGCATGCTGAAGATCTTGGGAGACAACCCCAAACCCTCCTTCAACTACAGTCACTGGAGATGTCACGTTTCCAAAGCTTTTCCCCTGTTTGTTTCAGAACGGGCATATTGCAGAGTTCTGTTGCTGTAATGTTACATCTCCTTCTCTACCCCCTCATATCTCTCTCTCTCTCTCCCCCCCTTCTCTCTCTCTCCCCCCCCTTCTCTCTCTCTCCCCCCCTTCTCTCTCTCTCTCTCTCTCTCCTCTATCTATTCTCCTCTCCTCTCTCCCCCCCCCCCCCCCACCCCGCAGCATGCTGGCAGACAAGCTGAACATGACGCCAGAGGAGGCAGAGCGATGGATCGTCAACCTCATCCGCAACGCCCGGCTGGATGCCAAAATAGACTCCAAGCTGGTAGGGCTGCCTCCCTGTCTGCCCCCTCCTCCCTCCCTCCCTCCCTCCCTCCCTCCCTCCCTCCCCTCTTCTTCCTTCAATCAATCCATCAGTCAATCTGTGAAAGGGGTTCGGGAGGGGATTGATTGATTTAATGAAGAGCCGAACTTTCTAACAAACCAGCCTCTGCAGGTTGGGGTGGGTGGGCGTGTGTTGGTGTTTGTCTATTATTCCACTGGAACAGTTGCATATGCTGAGATGGAGGTGTGTGCGTATGTGAGGGGGTGTATAATTGGAGGGTAGGCTGTATGAAGTCAGCGCCATACCTCACCTCCCCTGAGCTTCTGTGTTGTACCACTTCATATCGGTTGTTCCAATCCCAGGCATGGCTGCTCTGTAATCAGCTAACCATCCCTTACTCTGCTGGGATGGGACCTAGAATTACCCCCCCCCCCCACCTTCCCCAGGACTAGCCCTGATTGGTCCAGCTGGGGGGGGGGGTGTTTGTGTGAGCGGCCCCTGGTGATTGGACGGCGTGGGACCTTGTGTGATTAGATGACACGTCTGTGAGACAGGGTGTGATTGGCTGTGCCCTCTCTGCTCCGGTTGCCAGGGTCACGTGGTGATGGGCAACAACGCAGTGTCGCCGTACCAGCAGGTGATTGAGAAGACCAAGAACCTGTCCTTCAGGAGCCAGATGCTGGCCATGAACATCGAGAAGAAGATCAGCCACAGTAACCGCAACGAGGTGAGCAAAAGTCACCCTTACCTCCTCCGTGAGACCAAACACACCCCCTCACCTCCACCTGTAGGCTCACCTCCGCCTGCTTCTCCCCCGCTCTACTCTCCACTTTCCTCCTCCCTAAACAAGCCTACTGTTCCCTTACCCCCCTACCCTCCTCCTCCAAAGCCTACCGTTCCCTAGCCTGTCATCCCATCCCTGTGAACCTGACATGAGTCCCCCCGTCCCCGAGTTCAAAGCCCTCTCCAAACGACCAGGCCCGAGGAATGTTGATGAACGGCCATCAACAGCGGCTCTCTTTACACGACATCGGGGGCCAGTAGGAGCTGCTCCGGCAAGGGCCCGGCCTTTCATCCTCCCCCTAATGACAAGGCAGGCATCAGGCGTTCCCCCTCAGAGGGCAGTCCCGGAGAGGTGACTCAGCTAGGTGGCTTCTCACACACCAGCTAAGGTTAATTTCCCTCTCAGAGCTGGTGTGCCCCCCCTCTCCTCTCTGCCTCCCAGGTGTCTGGCTGTGGCTAGCTGGTCCGGTCGACGTTGGGATGTAGACTAGGGGCTGCACTACCACCAGCTTGACCTCGCAAATTAGGAGAGTGGGACTTTGTCTGTAAAAACCAAGGCAATCTTTCATAAACCTCTGTGTCCAGACCCCTCCCTCCCACACACACACACACACACACACACAGTCGACACACAGCAGATCCAAGGACAGAGTTACGATGTGAGTGTTAACATCCCAGAGTTCCGAGCAGGTAATCCTTTGATGTGCCCCCCCCCTCCCTTCTTTTGTGTTTGAGTAAGCTGCAAGTCAGGCCTTTTAAAAGCAACCCTCACCACCCCATTAAGGAATATTTGAAATTACACAAGAGACCGCAAACAACTCTCTGACTTGCTGTCCGTTGGGGTCGCAAATCAACTGTGACGTCAGGCACACACACGCACACATTCACTCACAAGCTCACACATGTCTGTATAGGTTCACCGACGTCCCCTCTACTTTTCGTATGTTATGCAGACGCTCTGCATAAGAGCGTCTGCTAAATGAGTAAATGTAAATGTATGGTACGTGTTGTAAGGTCTGACCTGTCTTGTCTTCCTCGCTCCCACAGACTCCCAACTGGGCTGCCCAAGACACCGGATTCTGAAAACGCGTGGAACACGAGTCTTTTAATTCCAGTTTCTAAGGCAGCATTCACACCCTGTTATATCGATTTTTCTTTTTTACTTGTTCCCCAAGACGCAGAAAGATGTTGCTTTTTTTGCACTTGGTTCAAGTCATCGGTGATTCAATAAAAAATAAAAAACACATTTGGAAACCATTTTCACCCATGGTCTCTTTATTTCTGGACATTCCCAACAGTGGTTGAGGTTTGCGAGGTCTGACTTTCCCTGTATTGGTAATACTTGATGAAGTTGTAATTGGCCTAACTGAGTCAGGGAGTGGGCCGGTGTGATGTGCCTGCTGGGTGAACTGTAATGTCAGGGCAGTGTTTAGTCTGCTGGTCTCTTGCTGTGTGAGTGGCCAGGTCACCATGGCAAGGCGGGTGACTGGTGGTCAAGTCCAGGCGAGTGGAGAGGAGGAGGCGGGGCTATGGCAGGTAGGCTGTCTGGTGGTCAGACACAGGAGGGGGGGGGGGGGGGGGCTGCTTGGTGGTCAAACTACCAGTCATTTCTGCCTCTGAGAACAACATGAACATCGAGCCATTAAGGACTAAACCACTTTAATGACTCTTTCCACCTCACACACACACACTTAAGAGAAGTAGTTATAGCTCCCATGGCATCGAGCCAGACCATCACACTGACATCAGCGAAGGTGTGCTGGCATAGGTGGGGAGGGGGGAGCGGGGGGTATTTGGTGTAGTGGTCCTGTGCCACATGACACATCATCACATTCACCTTCACAGTGGCCCCTACAAGGTTGTTTTAGTCCCAAGTCCAGACCAGCCCAGACCAGCCCAGACTAGCGGCTAGCGGAGTAGCAGCCCTCCAACCACACTGGCCGTCACCCTTCCCTGAATAAATAAACAAACAATGCCGGGCGAAAGGTCACTCGGGTTTGGTGAGGAAATGTCCATATTTTCCGTGTGTGTGTGTTTTTTTTATATAATGTTAGAGGTTTTCCCCCAAAGATGGTTTGCAAGCTGTTCCTGTGATTAAATGGAACACTTGCATTGTGATTTTTTTTTTATTGCTTGAGGTTAGACGTTGCTCTGTCTAGAATCAGTGAAAGTATGTTTGGCAAGTGAAATTCAGACATATCAAGATGGAAGATGGATCTCTTTTGGGTGGGCGTTGCGATTTGTATTATTTAGGCCCAGTTTCCCAGACATGGATTAAGCCTCGTCCTAAAGTAAAATAAAAATGTAATGAACGGTTTTAGTCTAGGACTAGGCTTAATCCATGTATGAGAAACTGGGCCCTAATGTTTTTCCCTTCACTGTCTAAATGTGTGGAGTTTGATCGTCTGTGTTCTGTCTGGAAACGTCTTGACATTACACAAACAGGTCCGCCTGAAATAAACCTCATATGATATGCATGTTGACTTCTGCTCCCTTCATCGACTCTGGGCTGTGTAACTACTTGACACGAACATATGTGTCGTTTACAACCAACACTGTTACACAAATTATTTCCTGGAATAAATAAAAGATTAAGTGCCACACCTAGTGGTCGGACGGAGTAGAGCATTTACATCTCAGTCGTCATCTCAGGAACAGTGGTGTCCATGAGTGGCACCGTCGGGATGAATGATGAACCAAAAGTGATGAGATAAAACGACCTGCGTGCAAAACAATGGACTTACAGGAAATAGACTGTTAGTAGGACCACTTTTGTCTTACAAAGAACTCTTGACACTTTTAAACATAGTGCCGACTCTATTTTATTGCACTTAAATTATTTATAAAATAAATCGGTGAATGGATTATAGCCAATTTCAGAACACAGAGCCTCGAATTGATGGAAATGGCGCAAACAAACCAATCCGATGCAATAGACTACTTGTTGACGCTTATTTACATAGTCTATGTAGCCCAATATAGAAAATTGTGATGTTATTATTGCAGTTCTAAAACTAATTTGGTGTAATTTTGATGATTGGCGTGACTGTATTTAAATAAGAACACCAAAGAAAGTTGAAGTCTTGAAAGTAGGCTAGATGAGCTGGCCGTTTTTACATCATCGTTGATCATCACATGTAAGAGCAGCTCCTTAACGAACCATGACAGTCGATGCTATCTAAATGAACACATTAACTTTGCGCTTCATGTGTCCATCTTGAATGGTCATCGGCAACATCCCAGGTGTCATTTCGGCTTTAATACACATTTTGGGTGACGTCGACGAAAATCCGGCAGGCCTGTTTTATTTACGCAGGTAGCTAGTTATTTGGGGAATAACCAACTCATAATGAAATGGGAAG
>NC_090055.1:9052188-9097188 GCF_038355195.1 Osmerus mordax
GTGAGTCCTGCTTCAGCAAAGACTTCTGCACCAAGTGTAAGTCGGGTTTCTACCTGCACAAAGGGCGCTGCTACGAGAAGTGCCCCGAGGGCTTTGCCCCGCTGGAGGAGACCATGGAGTGTGGAGGTGAGAGGGATGAGAAACACCATCTGACAACGTGTCCGAAACACCATCACAGTGAGGATTGAAACATAATGTAACAGTGATTTCCTCAAACACCAATACAGACAACACATTGAAATCAAACATCACCATAGCACACCGGAAACACCATGACCATACCACACCTGAAACACCATCACAGACAGAACATCTAAAAACATGATGTTATATTGACGGTCTACCAGAACCAAAAAGGGTATCTAAAAAAGGGTGTCCAAGGGTTCTCCCTCAAGAACATCTGTGGAACCTAGTAAAGGCACTGTTCCATCCCAGAGGGAACTCATGACCCGGTTCTTGCGTCCCCCTCCAGAGGGCTGCCAGGTGGGTCAGTGGAGCGAGTGGGGGAGCTGCACCAGGAGAAACAAGACCTGCGGCTTCAAGTGGGGCCTGGAGACCCGGACGCGGCACATCGTCAAGAAGCCGCCCAAGGACACCATCCCCTGCCCTACCATTGCAGAGTCCCGCAGGTGCAAAATGGCCATGAGGCACTGCCGAAGGGGTAAGAGTCTGGATTCTGTCTGCTGTGGTGTGTGTGTGTGTGTGTGTGTGTGTGTGCGTGCGTGTGTTCATGTCTTCCACGCTGCCGCGGGCTCCTGCGTGTTAGGGGTCCTGTATGAAAGGCCGGACCCTGACAGTGTCCCCCCCCCCCTCGACCAGCTTCACTTCTCAGGGTCTCACCGGTCTGATCTCACACGCCGGGCCCCACAGGAGCCCCACCCCCCCACCCACCCTACTCTCTGCCGCACACAAACCTACCTCTATGGCTCTCTTTCTCTTTTCCTCTCCTCTGGGGTTGTGAAGCACACAGTAGCGTTTTCATGCATAAAATACCCGTATTTTTCCACGGCTGGCCTTGTTTGAGCCAACTCACCAGGTTTTACTGTGGTATATTTTTCTCTCTCTCTCTTCATCTCGCTCTTTCTTTCTTTCTCTCTCTCTCTCTCTCTCTCTCTCTCTCTCTCTCTCTCTCTCTCTCTCTCTCTCTCTCTCTCTCTCTCTCTCTCTCTCTCTCTCTCTTTCTCTCTCCCTTCTCTTCAGTGGAATTCTTCAAAGTTTGAACTCCAGGTTTCCTCAATGGCCATGTCTGTTTCCTCTTCTCCGTTTCAAAGTTATTTGCGGTACGCGCACCATGTATGTCAGCCATTAAGAGAGAAGACGTACAATCTGGAAATATTTTTTTCTGTAAATACAGCTAGGGAAATATTTTTTCATGAGGTATTCCAGTTTTGCTCAGACGACCCAAACAGCCCATTTAGCATTGATGGCCTCATACAGGAGTGTTTAGCAGAGGGGAAATAGAACAGTTGTCCTTTACTTAAATACATTTGACTCCACTTCGGAACTACAGTTGGGAATGTGTGTGGATGTGTGTGTGTGTGTGTGTATCCGGCCAAACAAAAAAGTGGTTAAATTGGCTATTAAAACCCTTAAGAAAAAACATTGTTTTACAGAAGCAGGAAAAAATCTTGCCCCTACTCCTGAATGGCTATCTTTGGGGCTGGCATGTTGAAACAGAGTATCATTTAGTGAGTTGCTGAGTATAAATAAACTTAAACTAAACCAAAATGGTCTCTGCTGACTGCTGGACGATCGTGCACTCAGCTCTTGGACTGGAAACAGTGATTGTGCAGCACATTTCATTCCATTCCCCTCTCTGGGATTTCAGAGAAGTTTTCCCCCCTAATTTAATCCCTTCTTCCTTGACCTTTTCCAAACTGTCTTATGGTCTTCTTTAATTAAAAGCTGGCATTGTTGCGCCTGGTTACTGGCATCAATTATCCAAGCCAAACTCCATGATTGAGAGTTGTAGCGCTGTCTTCATTTTATTTTGGGAGGCCCATTCTTCAGCTGTCCCGCGGAGACAGACTGTGGACCCCCCCCCCCCATCCCCCCACCACCCCCCAGGTCCACCTCTCTCATGCCACTAACCGTGGGGGGCAGTAGTCTCGTCTGAGTGCCATTCCATGATTCAGGGCTGGTTTCCTGGAGACAGATTAGCTCAAGACTAAGTCCCCCAACACTACAGGTCAGCTAGAGGTCCTCACTGTGTTTGGCCATGATCAGTCCGTAGTGGGGGAACTGGACCTGGGTAATGGGGCAAGGGTTGGTGATCTGGGAGACTGGACCTGGGTGATGGGTTAAGGGTTGGTGGTCTGGGGCATAAACCCCTGGATGGGTCAGACCTTAGCAAACCCCAGGGTCATGGACCTTGGAGGTTGGTATCTAATAAAGCTGAGTTGGGTCCTTAAGTTGCGGGGTTAACTCCCTAGCTGCCCACTTAACTGCCTGTGAAAAATCCCACCCTGTGGAAAGCCTGTGAAAGCAGAGATTGGGCCCCGTCAAGCCGTTTAAATAAATAGCGTGTAAAACATAAGCCATTTAAGTTGTGCGGGAAAAGGTTGCCAAGAAAGCGAGGTGGTTCTGTCAGCCTGGCTCCACGGTGGCCTCGTCCACTCAGTCTGGAGACTAACCCACAGGACACTGTAAAGGGAGCCTTTCCTGTGTTTGACGGTTCAGATAGACACCGTGACCTGTAGGTGACCCGGGGTTATGGTTGGAGGAGGGAGGGCTGGAGTGAGAGGACGACAAGGGTGAGCGAGTGAGTGTCTGGGTCATGGCGGTCTAGAGGAACGAGGGAACCGAAGGAGAGAGCAGAGGGTGGATAGAGGGATGGAGATTGTGTTTATTATGAATATCCTCCACGGCCTTTGACCACAGTCATGACTTGAGGTCCCAGAGTTTTACTGACTGAGGCCTCAAACCAACTCTTCCAGCTTCATATAACTCACAGACATAACCAGGATAATCCTGGCCAACCGAAATACATTGTATGAAATGATTCCATGCATACAACAAGCACATTTACAAACATATGCATCTAACAAGAGGTCATGAAAACCAACTGGAACTGTAGAGGAATTGAATAATAGCCGAAAAAAGATTTTTACTGTAAACCCCGGTTGACACCAGACACCAGTATTTGGGATAAGTGTTGATTTATATAATATAACAGCTGACTATACAGATTGCTATGGATTAAATGAAGACAAGAAATAAGAGAAATCCCAGTATATAGGTGCACTATTTATGGCAGTGTTTATCTGATCGTCCGGTTTGTATTTCCCTCAGTGCTTAAATAACACTAGACGTCATTTACAGATCCATGTCCCTCAGCTTAACCCTGACGCACATGGTCAGACAGCAGAGTAAATGATCTCTGTCTTTATGTCTCTTTCTCTCTCTCTTTATCTCTCCCTTTTTAATCCCTTACTGAAGCACACGTGGAGAGAGCCAAGCCCCGAAGATGTCTAGGACATGGGATGTCACAGATGTGACGAGCTGGGGACATGGGGATGCTGTGTGTGTGTGTGTGTGTGAAGCCTCAGGCTGCTCAATATGGACGCCGTCACACTGCCCAGGCTGATGGTAGCCGCTCTGGCAGTGCTGTCGCCAGACTCACTGGTTTACAAACAGACATGTGACAAGTGCTCTCTCTCTCTCTCTGTCTCTCTGTCTCTCTCTTCCTGATCTCCCTTTTTCTTTCTCTCTTTCCGCTCAGCTTCACCCCACCTACCCCCGACCCCCCACCACCGGCCCCCGCCCCCCTTCCCCCGCAGTCAACAGGCCAGCAGCCGCCACCCCCCCTTGCCCTGTCACTGCTATTATATGTTGTGTAAACAATTTAAAATGTTGAAGCTTCAGAAACACCCGCTTAATCTGAGCCTAATCCCCGCTTTGAGGGGAGTAAGGTCCAACGGCAACAAACCGTTGAAAATGCGCCGGCTAATTTTTTCAGGCCGTCTGCAAATCCGGCTTTCGGATTCTCAGCCGGAACGTGGTGTGGTGGGGCAGCGGAGAGCCGCGGCTCGGCTGGGACTCCAGTTGGCTGTCGGCTGCGTTCTCCGACAGAGAGGGGTGCCGTGTGATGGCGGATCAGTCCGGAAGAACCACACGAGGACAAGACTTACTAGCGCTCCATGGCGACGGGGCAGGGCGAGACACGAGAGACAGCCCATAATGAGCCTACCTGTATCGATCCCCCGTGGGTGTAAGAGAAACCCTCTCTGTTGGTGAGCCTACAAAAGGCCACGGCCTCCCTCTCTATATTTGTCTTTCTGCGGAACAGCCCGGAACAGGCCCAGTCTCTGGGCTTAGGACTAAGCTTTAGGGCTGGGCCAACCCACAGCCCCACTTTGAAACGACTACACTAGGATTGCTGCTAACCCCCTCGGCGCCTCACCCACCAGTTTAAAGAGCCGGATCTGAGAGAACTGACTGGATGACAAGGACCCCTGCTTGATGACGTTTGTTCGGATTGGACGGGAGCAGGTGGTGATAAACAGCCCTGAGCCTGGGGCGGAAAATGGCCGCCGATCCGGATCAGTTCCCCAGCCAGTGGGGCGCTTTCCCAGGCTCTGTCAGAAGGAGGGCGTGTGTGCTCCAGCAGCCTGTTGTGACAGGAGCCACAGCCTAATCTGCTCTAACTAGACAGCTACACCGGACTGACACAGTGTCTGCTAAATGGGACTCAGGAACGCCCCTCCTCCCCCTGCGCCTGGAGTGGCCTAGCCTAGCCTAGCTTAGCCTAGCCTCCTTCAACCTGGTTTAGATTAGGAGGATAGACAACCAACTAGACTACATAAGCCTAGCCTCGGCGAAAATAGACTAGATTGGACAAGGCTACGTAGACATTCAGAGCCTATACTTCAATAGAAGACGTGCATAGATGAGCCGGCGACAGCAGAGGAGATAGGCATGAACTGGCTGTACTGGATAGACATGAGCTGAATGAAACACTGTGAAGAATGGGCGACAGTGAGAATGGGCTAGAAAGAATGTTTGGTACCGTTTTCTGAAGCAGAAGGGAGAGAACAAGATGAAGAGAAAGAGGAGAGAGGAAAATAGTGACAGGAAGAGAGCAAGAGAGAGAGAGAGAGAGAGAGGGGGGGGAGGAAGGAAGGAATATGGGTCAGAGTAAAGACACATCAACCTGTCATTGACTTGGCCAGGCCCTCAGAGATCCGGGGCCAGTGGCAGTTATGGTCACCCCTGCGGTCACGGTCACAAATTAACACGCGCGCTGGTTCACCCGGCCCCCTGCCCGTCAGGGCTCTGCCATACATCAGGGTTTTTTCCTACCCACGGCTCTGCTCCGTGTCTCCCAACCGGATGGAAATTCGTTATTACTGTAGCTCATGTCTGCACAGGCAATCAACACGTTCTTTATGCTGACTCTCCCTGACCAAACTTTTGAGAGTTTATTTTTCTGCCTGCCCGAGCGCTTTTCGCTGCGTTAAATCTTCCACGGGAAGATGACGGGGGCTTCTGTAGTCCTCTGGACGGTAGTCCTCTGCTTTCCTCTCCCCTCTCCTCTCCCCTCTCTCCTCTTCTCTCCTCTACTATACTTAACTCTCCACTACTCTCCTCGCCTCTCTTCTACTCAGTGCCTTGCTTACGTTCCATGTTGTGGGTGTGTGCGTGGGTGTGTGTGTGGGGGGGGGTGATAGGAGAGGAAGGGGGAGGGGGGAGGAGGAGAAGTGTCTGATGAACTCCCCACTAAGTGCCCCTGCTCTCTGACCCAACAAAAATACGGTCGCTGTCATTTCGTCAGTGAGCGTCTTGCAGAGAGCAATATTTGAACCGCCCCCTGTCCCCCACCACACACACACACACAATCCCCCCCACCCGACCATGCCGGTTTTAGATGGAGAATCCATCGTCATCCCACAGGCATGAGCCATGAACATGTGGAGGCCTTTCAAAGACCAGGAGGAGGGTGAGTAGTAGGGGGATATGTGGAAGGACAGAGAGGGGGAGGGAGGGAGAGCGAGATGGAAGAGGGTTGCTTGGGCTCCGCACTCCACATTATTGTCATCTGGTCTTTCGCAGGCAGGAAGAGAGACAGAGGCGAGGGTGTGTGTGTGTGTGTGTGTGTGTGTGTTGGGGGGGGGGGCGTGTTTTCCATCTCGGGCTGCCTGGTCCTGGCAGCGTTGTGGCTTCACTGATCTGCCTCGTGTGGACTCACACGGCACCTCCACGCAGCAGCCGCGCGTGCTGGGCTCCCGGTCTGGACGGGGCTCACCATGTGGGGGCCTCCTCTGCACAGTGAGCGCCCTGTTGCGTTCCCCGGCCGGGTCCTGCCCCTTCCATGGGTCTGGATCTAGGGACGGGACAGGGAGACGTGGAGATGAGGGCGTCTTGTGGCGTGGTGTCTGGTCAGCCGTAGGCCTTTTCTCTCTCTCGCTCGCTATGTCATGTCTCTCTCTCTCTCTCTCTCTCGTCAGGGGGGTAATGGTCGTGTGGGGCTGGCTTTCAGTCTGGCAGGAACACACAGACGCAGACGCCCGCGCTCGCACACTGCGTTGGTCGCTTCCGACGGAGGGGTGGGGGTTTGGGGTGGCGGGGTGGCGGGCAGTACGGAGAACATCTGGAGCACAGTTGCACCGGCTCAGAAGACCCCCCCCCCCCTCCATCCCCTCCCCCCCCCCCCTCCCCACCCACCCCCGCTCCCTCCATTCCTGCCCCGGTGTCTTTATAGAGACATCACAGCTTTTAATTAGAGCCCCCAGTGATTCAGAGTGCTGTGGCTTCTGACCCACTGCTGTCCAGAGGCGGGCAGGCGTTCGCGCGCACACACATGCACACGCACACATAAACACACGTGCACGCACGCGCTCACACTCATACGCACCCGCCTACACAATACATGCACACGCGCGCACACGCGCTGTGGCGAGTACAGACGTGCTGCTGTTTTGTGTGTGTGTGTGACCAAACAGAGACAAATACAGGGAGAGGCAGAGCACTTACAGTAAGTAGAGCCTTCTCATAAAGGTAGCAGTCAGGTCAGCACGCTACAGCAGTGTGCGGGGGGGGGGGGGGGGGGGGGGGGGGGGGGGAGGCGGAGTGGACAGCATGAGAGAGCCTCATAAAAGGCCCCCGTCGGATTGGCTCATCACACAACCCTGCCTGTAATTTCACAGAGCTCCCAGACTTCTAACAGACTAACTCTTGAGGGCTATTTGACCAATCCCAGGTGTTCTAGCGTGCCTCTGACCAATCCCAGCTGTTCTCCGGGGCGTGCGTCTGACCAGTCCCAGGTGTTGTATCTGTGACATTCGAGATCCCCCCTCAGACATTTTGGTCACTCCGCTGTGTGGAGGCCGGGGATTGGATCCCAGTCCCTCGTCTGGGTGTCGTCTCCCTACCTGCACGGCGCTCGGCCGCCAGGATGTTGTTTCCTGCCGAACACAAGCCCCTCCCAAGACCCCGCAACCGCCGCCGAAATTACACCCTCATCAGAGGAGGTTAGAACAACAAGAAAATGTCTGCCATATGTCAGCAGAGCCCGCTAGCAGGGTAGGGTGAGAGGAGAGGGATTAGAAGGGGGACCAGACGAGAAGGGGGGGTGGGGGGATGTCTGGGAAGGAGAGGAGGAGATGGGATGCGAGGAGAGGAGGAAGGAAAGGAGATGGGAGGGTGATGTGGGCACTAGGACCTGCCGCTCTGTCTGTCCGGGCGCCTGACAGGTGTTTGACAGAGCGCAGGCCTTTCGGAGGAGATCAGGACCCCCTCGGCCCCTCTCCCCCCACGTAACAGGAGCGCCCTTGCACGCACATCAAACGCACTTCCTTTTTTCCACTCTCCCTGAGCCCTGTGATGTGGAACAGAACTATTTATACCAGCGAGGCGCGCTAGCTCCGAGGGGAGACTGACTGACGGACACGGCGGTGGGGAACCAGAGAGCGGGCTGAGCTGAGTCCCGTGTCATCAGCCTGTTCTGGGGGATTGGGCCCGTGATCCCCCCGACCTCGCCACAGGCCTGCCCCGTAAGCCCCCGGGTCTTAGGCTGGCTCCCGCCTCGTTAGGACCCAGGGTCCCCGGGCCGGGGGGAAGGCGCGCTCCCGCCCAGACAGGAGAGGGATTTCCTGCCTGACTTTCCCAGAGCAGAGGCAGGGATGAAGAGACTTGTAGAGAAAATGAGATATAAAGAGAGAATCATGCAGGACAATTTCCTCCTAGATCCTCCTCGCCCCCGCCCCTCCTGGCCCTGGGGGGGGTGGGGGGGGGGGTGGGAGGGAGGGGGCACGAGGAACCCAGGCCAGGGGCTGTAACACACACACACCAGACAGCAGACTGACTGGCTGTGTGTGGCAGACGCCAGGTCGCCCTCTGTGTCCCTCTATGTGCAGCTGTGATGTAAAGTGAGCAGGCATGATGTGTGTTGTTGACACAGTCACACCATTTCTGTGTGTACGCGCACGTGTGTGTGTGTGTGTGTGTGTGTGTGTTACAGTCCATCCTGTGTAGTGCTAGCGTGCCGGTGCGTCCAGCAGTGATGTGACTGCGGGGTAAACATGTTGTTTCAGCGTGGAGGAGAGAGTGTTCCAGACAGCCTATGAAGTACTTATAGAATGAACCCCTTCTTGACTCCCCCCCCCCCCCCCCCCCCCCCACCACCGTCGCCCCAGCCCACCCCAAAGCCACCCGGGGGTCCGCAGACCCTTCCTCACCCTCAGAATACTTATTGCATGCCCCTCCCCCCTTCTCCGTGTTAACATCATTTTTATGCCTCTCCATAAAGTGGGGAGGGGTGCTGTAAGACCCTGGGACAGTTCCAGAAAGACTGGGGGCCCAGGGGGAATCCAGCCACGTAAATCCCCAGGCCTGGGCTCTCCATTGGGGGCCAACCCCCCAACCCGAGGCCCAGGCCCCCGACACGGGCCGGGACACTCAGCACCACCTGCATGACCAAGAGATGTGGACGATTTATCTTCCAGAATGAAAACTAAGTGTGTGTGTGGGGGGAGGGGGAGGGGGGGGTGGTCTGTGTTATGATGTGAGAAGAGATGGGAGGAAGGGGTTCACCTGCCTGATCCCCCCCCCCCCCCTCGACTTGGGCGTGCTTAGTTTGAACCCCGCTATAATAACTGTACAGATAAGCCCGCTGAGGTGCTGCTTTGCTCGGGGTGTGGGGAAGGGGGGGGGGGGGGTCATGGTTTCTGTGTGTGTGTGTTTGGCGGGGGGGCGGTGGGGTTTACCAGAGGGGAACGGGAGTGGGAATTCTTGCCTCTCGAAGTCGGATGCCAAGACCGCTTATTTTAAAGGGAGAAGGTAGAGTGTGTAAAAGTGCACTTCTTCAACGCGCCTGCCAAGCCCTTCTTTATGAGCTCTGCTGGGTAACGATGAAGATAATGAATGTCAGGAGCTGCTGTTCTCCAACACTGATCTGAGATCCGAGTAAACGGTTTTCAAAGGCAGGCTGGCTCTAATGGATGGAGTCACTGAGAGGGCCGCAGCAAATCTCTTGCGCACAACAGATTCAAAACATCAGGGAATTCCTGAGGTTTTTCCATAGGTGATAGTGGTGGGTGAAAAGAGACCACGTGACTCCACGACGTCACTTCCTGGTATGTCATCACCAAGTCCAGGAAGTGCTTTGCCGACTGAGAGAGAGAGAGCATGGTGGTTGTTGTTGTTTTGGTAACCGGATGGGGACATGCAAGGCTCCGGCCGAAATAAGATGTCTTTCCCTCTGCCTGTGTGTGTGTGTGTGTGTGTGTGTGTGTGAGGTTGCGTGCATGCGTGCGTGCGACTGTAGTGGACTATAATGACATCTGCTGTCTGTCCCGGCTGTAAGGATCCATGTTTAATATCCCACCAGAAGTCTCTTGATCTTTAATAGGCCCCTCGGCCCCCTTTTTCACTGCCCTGGTTCTGCTAGGGCTATCCACAGCTCGCTAACACTCAAACACACACCTACACACACGCGCGCACACACACACACACATATATAAACACACACTTAGCCACACACACATAAACACAGACTCTCAGCGTTGGCCAGCCGGCAGAAACTTTGGCGGGGGCCTTTGATAAAGACCCAGCTTTTTATTTTGCTCGTCAGAAATGAAACACAACATTTAGCCATTCATTAAAGCTAACTAAGGCTAATTATCCCTCATTTGAAGACCAAGCCTCGGGGGCACAGAGCAGGGAGCCTATGTATTTAGGCCCAGATGTGTGTGTGTGTGTGTATATGTGTATGTGTGAGTCAGCGAGGAGATAGCCGACCACAGATGCGTCCGCCGCAGAGCTGCGGTACCAGCCTATCAGATGCAGGGGCCCGGCCATCACGCCTCGACACCGCCTGGCTCGCCGGCGTTACCACGGTGACGTTACCACGGTGACAGCAGACTGTGTGGCAAGCAAGAGCTCCAATTTAGACTGGGAGGGTTTTGGGGGGGCGGGGAGCGGGGGGGTTAGGCGGTTGGGACAGCAGCGTAGGTGGTTCAGGAGTCAGACATTAGACCAAATATTTACTGGGGTGTCTTTCTATGTTGCTCTAAGTATACCTGTGGCCTTAGGACAGATCACACATGGATGGAGCTGTTTCATCCACCCTGCCACTCTCTCCCTCCCTCCCTGCCTGCCTGCCTGCCTGTCTGTCCGCCTGCCTGCCCGCCTGTCTGTCTGCCCGCCTGTCTGTCTGCCCGCCTGTCTGTCTGCCCGCCTGTCTGTCTGCCCGCCTGTCTGTCTGCCTGTCTGTCTGCTCTGGCCCCGTCCTGACCAGCAGGACTGCTTGGCCCCGGCTGCTCCTCCTGAGAGGAAGCTAATCCTCCAGTCATCTCCTCTCTTCTTCTGCTCGTCAGTGAGACGCCGCTTCAAAGGCGGAGCGGAGGTCTAACCTGACTGAACCTCCACCCGGCTGCAGATTAGTGCATAATGAGGCACCTAATTCCAACATTAGCTTTTTAAATGGGAATGCATATGTTTTAAATCATTCTCGCTAAGATGTTCCCTGATTGTAAGCAGAGCATGGGAGGAAAGGATTGGAGAGGGAGAGAGAGAGAGAGGAGAGAGAGAGAGAGAGAGAGCGCATATACAGAGAGAAGAGAGCGATGAAAGACAGGACAGATTGGGGAGAGAGAGAAGGAGAGAGACGGAGAAAGAAAGAGAGAAAGAGTGCGTACGTTCTGGAGTAATAATGTTAGTCTAAATGAGCTTCTGCCTCTTGTCAGCTGGTTGGCAGGATGGTCGTACACGCATAAAAGATCTTCCTTTCTGGGAGGAAGAATGCATTATTTCTGGCCCATATCTGCTTGTCTCTTTTCTTTCTTGTAACACTCTCCCTCTCTTTTTCTCTTTCTCTCTCACTCACTCTTATTCTATGGCTCACACTCCATTTCTCTTTCTCGCCACATGTCTAACTTTTGTTCTCTCCCTATTTCGCCAGTTACTACGGCTGCTATAGACACACACACACACACACACACACACACACACACACACACACACACACACACCCTGAGAATTAGTTTGAAAGGAGATACACTCTACTGAAAGTATACAGTACTTTGTACCGTGTGTGTGTGTGTGTGTATGTGTGTGTGTGTGTGTGCATGCGTGCGTGAACCAGCGGAGTGCTGGCTACGTACCCACTCCCCTTCACAGCGTTATAAATGTATGTGTGAGGAGATCCTTAATGGCGGCTAATCCAATTTCTGCTACTGAAATCTAATCTAATCTAATCTCCCTGGCGCCAGTGGTCCTCTCCTTCCCTCGCAAATAATGGCCTCTGCTTTGGCCATTTTATGAACAAAACAAGATGCCAAAAACTCATTTTTGGTTTCCTTACCCCCATCTTCTCTCCTGAAATGTATTAATTGATGGTTTGAGGATGAGAGCAGGGTAAGCGTAAGAGCAGAGGAGACCAGGAGTAGAGAGGTGCAGATGTACCGAGACGAGAGGAAAAGGAGGCGAGAGTAGAAGGAGAAAGCTGGAGAAAATGAGAGCAGAAAAGAACAGAGGAGAGGAGGAGATAGCAGGACGAGGAGAGGAGAGAAGAGAAGAGGAGGGGAGAGCAGGTGGAAAGGTTTTTCAGAAGGAGGAACCCATTTACCGTCTGTCTTAATGCCCTCTTGAGGTCAGCCATCGATTTCCTGTGACCGCAGAGCGGCAGATGAGATCAGATTAGGCCTTCGATTCCCGCTGCCGCTGGCGGCCTAGGTGAGGTCACACGGTAACACAGGCGGACACACAGACAGACAGACAGACACAGACAGACAGACAGACAGACAGACAGACAGACAGACAGACACAGACAGACAGACACAGACACAGACACAGACAGACAGTTAGGCGGGCAGACAGACAGACAGACAGACAAACAGGTGGGGGCAGACAGAGACAGACAGACAGGTGAGTAGACAGACAGACAAACAGGTGGGGGCAGACAGATAGACAGACTAGTGTACAAACAGAAATCTAGGTGGGCAGATAGATGGAAAGGTGGGCAGACAGACCAGGCTGAAAGACAGACAGGCTGGATGAGGGACAATCAGGCTGGCAGGTAGACAGACAGAGAGACAACAGAGTTAATGGAGGTGTTCAGAGAGAGTCGAATAGTGAAACACCCAGAGCAGAAGGGAGAGGAAAGATATAGAATGACAGCAAGAGCGATGGTGAGACAGAGAGAGAAAGAGAGAGAGAGAGAGAGAGAGGGGGGGGGGGGGGGTGTAGGGAGAGATGGATCACGATGGGACTGGAATGTCTGCAGGTCAGGGGTCAGGCAAGAGCTCCTACCCCAATGCATGCTGGGAAGGGTGATCCTCCGTAGACAGGTGCTACTGATAAGATTGTACAGTATGTGATGGCAACACACACATGTTCACACACACGTCCACACACGCACACACACACTCTCACACACATACACACATCTGCATCTTATTTGGATTTGATTGGGCTATTTGACTTTCGTAGGCATTTGTTTGTGTGTTTGTTGTTATCACTCTGACTGTGAAGTGGTCCAGACCCTCCAGTGTAGCAAGCAGATGATGATGTAATCTACAAAGATAGAGTAAACACAGAGACATTATGGATCCAAGGATGGCCAGAAATGGCAAAAGAAATATATACATGAAAATTAAGTTATGAAATACATATTTAAGATCAAACAAATGTTTCCTTTTTGGCAGCAAAGTTTGAATTCTTGTTGTGCCAGTTAAAGAGCAGCAAAAAATGGAAAACAATTTTGAAGCTTTCTTTTCCATTCAAGACTAAATTTGTTTCCTGGTTTTGAAAGCAATTGAGTTGACTTAATCATTTTTTGCCTGGTAAATTAAACTGTTTCTTCTGTGAACCCCAGTAATCAGCTTAAGTGATTACACTGGTTGTAAATATGAGATGATGAAAGCTATGTGTGCGCAGCCTTGTATTACGCCTGGGGAAACACTGAATGTGAACGAGGGTTCCTGCTTTCTAACAGCAGCTCCCCGGTCTGGTGTGGAGGGCTGGAGAGGGGGAGGAGAGGGCCGGGGGGTGGGGGAGGAGAGCAAGAAGGGGAGAGGAGAGCAGGAGAGGTCAGGAAAGGCGAGGAGCAATAAAGGAGTTGAAGAACCACATCAGAAGAAAGGAGGAGAGGAGAAGGGTTTGGAGAGGAGCGAGCCCTGGTGTGGGGTGCCCTCTAGCTGCCAGCCTGTAAACGGCGTACTGGATGTACACCATGTTTGTGCGGCAGGGATTATCTGCTACCAAGGTTTAGACCTTACGGGTGGTGCTTCAAAACATGACAGGCATTATGTTGACCCCTCAGACAGCCACTGGTAAAACCCGGTTTGTACCACGCCTACTCTCCAGGAAGGGAGTGTGTTTATATGTGGGTGTTACAAATGAAATGCATAAACACTTTGGGGTATTACACAATCTAAATCATACCTTGATACTACTAATAAATACTGCTGGGTTTATTGTCTGCAAAGTATCACCTCCAGCCTAGATTAGACTTGGGATGTTCTTTAGTTGTGTGTCTTGTCTGTCTAAGCCCAGTTGCATAGTTTGGATAGCAGCTATCTCTAGTTCTTTGTCTTGGGCTTTCCAGGAAAGTCTTAAGTTCCCTCACATAATTATTTGCGCTACACGCAAATGCCTTAAAGACTGGGCTTTTTATAAGGCAGGATATTGTGCTAATGGCTCTGAGGAAAGCCCATCTGGATCTAGCTGGCTACAGAGACCCTGTAATGCTGCTGAGGCCTTTACTGCCATCAAATGTAATTCGTCCTGAGTTGATTGCATTGAGGGGCATGTTTATGAAGCACATAGCAACACTGTTTCGAATGAAAACGACCTCTTTAAATGGCAATTAGGAAAAAAGCTTTGCGGGCCAGATGCAGTCGGAGGTTGCGCGTGGACCCGCCGTCATAACCATACTGGAACTCACCCGGGAAATCGACAGCGACGTTTACTAAACAAGCATAGCGACTTTTCTGTTAATGTTGTTTAATTGGAGGGGCCTGGAAACAGAGAATCAAATGGGCCGCGTGTTGACCTCGGAACTCGGGCTTGATTTTCCGGGGGGTTCTGAACTTGAGAACTGCGTGTTCCCCCCCCCCAGAACATACAAATACACTGGATCGGCCGATTCAGCGCAAATGGCGTGATCAAATTAATTGCAGGAAATGGCTTTGCAAATGCTGGATATTTGTGCAACTGTAACATCAGTTTAGAAGGCATCATCAAAAGAGCAATATCTCGTTCACTCATGTGTGTCCCCACTTCGAGTGAGGGAAACGTTCAAATCTGTTTCACAGTGTAGGGGCTGGGAGGGGGGCAATTGAACTTGGCGTGGAGAACTTTAACGTGTCGGCGTTAGGCCAGGGCATATGAGAAGGCAATCAAGGAGAATTCCTGCCACATATTACACTCTTCAGCCTGACTTTCCTGAGGGAACCGACCTGAACAAGTGTAGGAAGGAGGTGGGGCTGGTGAACCCTGGAAGAGCCTGTGTTCATCCCCTGGGCCTGCTGACATGACCACACCTGCTTTCTGTGTGGTCCACATCCCGTTCTCTGATTTAGTCCTGATTCCTTTCAGTTTCTATATAGTAGGCTACTGGTTAAGTCCTGGTCTATGTGTGTGTCTCTGTGTGCGTGAAGGGGCGCTGGGGGTTATAATCCCTGCAATGAGAAATGTAAGTAGCATACTTCTAGGTGGTTCTCATCCCTTCTTCTTCTCTGGTTGCAGGGGGATCAGAAAAGCACCGAACTAAAGAACCAAAGAAGAAGTCAAACAAGCAGAGGCTTCGGTTCCGGGCCCAGAACCAGCACAGCGACCATCTGGCCTCGGTGCGGTCCGGCCAGTGAGACCCAACAGAACCCTGGACACTACGCTGCTAGCCGCTGCTCCACACACACACACACACACACACACACACGAACAAACACTATCCCTCATGATCCCTTCCTAGCCTCCTCACAGTTGAACACACATACAGTTACTGACACCACACACACGTCTTCCGAACGCACACACGCTCACACACATGTACTGTACACCACAAAGATAAACGCGCAGACAACACACACATACCGTACACCACACATACACACACACATTGTCTCTGCCTCCTGCTGCTTCCCCCCATAACAGTGACCGACCAGCCAATCAGCTCTCTGCCCTGTGACCCCACAGTGACATCATAGAAACCTTAGAACACTTGTTCCCTTTGCGCAAATGTCTGGACCGAGCAGGGGGACGATCTACCGGGCCCTCGGACTGAGAGAGAGGAGGGGGGAGGGGGGGGCCAAGAGAGAAAACAAGGGGGTGAAGCTATTATCGGGGCCATGTGACCAGAAAAGAGGAGAAAAGGAGGAACGGATGTCGAGAAAATCCAGGGAGGAAGATGAGGCCCGGGGGGAGAAGACAGCGATGGACCGATCTGACGTCTTGAAGCAAAAGAGACATTTTTTTCTGTATTTATATGTCAAAAGCTACCCTCGTGTTCCTTGAAGAAGGAGGAGAGACCATGTATAGCCTTTACGTTGACTTTGTACATTTTCGAGAGTAACGTTAAGAAATACCATGCATAGTTGCAAAGTATTTTATTCTCAGCACAAAGTGTTTGCGTCCAGACCGCTTTACGCTCCAACTGTATAGTGTGGATAAAGAAATTTAGTTGTTTAACTAGCATGGCAAACAACTCCCTGCTACGTAGTGGTGAGTTCATCTAATTGTAAAACCTATTACTGTAACTTCAGTATTCACTCTTCACCGTTCTTAATGTGTTAGAGAGAAGGTTGTAATACCAAGCTACGAATTAAAATGATTAAAAAACGAAATAATAAACATAGCCACCACATAGCTATTACATTTATATGGTATATATATTTGATTTATTTATTGATTCTATTTTGTACTTTTTTGTGTTTGGTAAGAGTTTTTTGGTCTCATGCGCTTCTTTGCTGAAGTATTTCCTTGGAGTCCTGACAACAGGCGTGTCTCTCGTCACGTGTTCCTCTGCGTCAGCAGGCGTCACGTGCCGTAGCGTTCGGTTCACCTCATATGATTTCAGTGTTTCCAAAAAAAGAAAAAAAAAGATCAACAGCAACAATTGTATCATGCTTTGTTTGACATATTCTAGATTTGATCTTCAGGATTCGACAGATATACCGGTCATAGGACTCCATATGTGTACGTTGTGTTTTATTAAAATACATTTCATGTGACTGGCTTTGACGGCTTTTTTTTCTTGAGCGAAAGTCTTTCTCTGGCCCTGTTACTGTTCAATTATGATATTCTGAAAAACATTTGTGATATCAATCACGCGCCGCGTGAGACCGAGGCCCCCGGCCGTGAGCCAGGGGATTGGACACGGCCGATTGGACCTCAGTGGCATGGCGTCATGGCGATGGGCCTGTAAGTCGCTCCTGACGGGCCCTCGTGCACACGGTGCAAAAGCCACCGCAAACGTCATCGTTACCGGCTGATTTCCAACCTCACTGCATCTTACACTCAATCGAATACACATACACACACACCAGTTACTTGGCTGTGTCTGGGTGTCTTACCTCATACACACTCGCTCAGTCATCCACTCCGTCCATGGAACACATCACACTCTCTCACTCATTTTCATGGTTCTCACAACGTCAAATATAATAAATATATAAATAATAATAAAAGTATCCTGCTGGCTAGGTCCGGCTTGCCAGAGGTTTAGTGCGAGTCATGGCTGATTAGGTCAGGGATGTGTACTGTATAATCATTGCCCCTTCAAGAATGTGCGTGGGTACAGTATCTGCCAGACAGCTTATGCAGGCACAGTAGCACATGAATCAGGCAGTGTCATATATATCATCCTCACAGACAGACCGCAGCCTTCCTGCTCCTGGAGATCCTCTGAAGTCACACTGCTTCTTTCCACTGGGAGGGCCACAAGTGGTGAAATATACCCGTCCTTATACCTCATCTTTCTGCTCAATACGTCTCACTCTCTCTCTCTCTCTCTCTCTCTCTCTCCCCTCTCTCTCTCTTCTCCATAGGCCTTTATCGCTCCTTTACACCGCTCTCTCTCCCCGTACGCCCTCCTCACTCCCTCCTTGATACCTCTTTTTCCTCGATGCCTCGCTCCTTAACGCAACCCCCTGGGCCCCTCCTCTGTGCTTCATCGCTCCCCTCTAACCCTCGCTCCCTTGCCTCCTTCTCTTCCTCTACCCCTCCCTCTCTCCTGAATCCTGAAGCACGGGACAGTACCAGCACCGGAACCTGTAGCAGGACGGTAACAGGACAGTACGCCGGGAGTGAAAAGAGAGATCGAGAGAAGCAAAGACAAGGTGGGAGAGAGAGGAGGAGAGCGAGGTAGAGGGGTAGTATAAGAGAGAGAGAGAGAGACGTCCACCTCCCCTCTGCCCTCCACTCTAAGTGTTCTCTGTGGCGGTGTGACACATTCGTTCCATCGCAGATGGTAGAAATGGAAGTTATGACATGTGTGGTTCAATCACTTTTCCCCAGGACAATAAACCATGGAATCATTTACCGTTTTTAATACAAAGACCTGGAGTTCTTAGTGCTCCCACGGACATTTTAGCTTTAGAGTGTAAGCAGAGCTTTGTGGAGAAGGTGGGCTGCCACTCCGAGGCAGGGCTACCTCTATGAGGGCCCCACTGCCCGGTTTGAGGCTGCCTCTCCGAGGCAGGGCTACCTCTATGAGGGCCCCACTGCCCGGTTTGAAGTGGGACGTTTCAAATATTTTGACTGTTTTGATGCTGTTTTACATCAAATAACAGTTTGGCATGACTCAGGCGTTTTGGTTAGGTGGGCAGCTTGACATGTTGGGAAGGCTGTTCCCAGAGGGGTCTCTGTGGGTTGGTATCTGTGAAACTGGGCCAGCCCAGGAAAAACTGCCGTCAGACCGACAGTCAACCTGAATTCCCTCGTTTTGCAAACTGTATCTGTGTTCCATTTCGTTTGAAAGCAAATTGGCCTCATTGAAAAAACGTTGCCCAATAACACGTTCATTACGGACATGTTGTACAAAAATGAAAGGTAATTGTGCGTGACCCTTTTTTTTCCCTCTCTTCTGGTAAAACAAATCTGATGGGAAACTGAAGTGGACCTGGCCTGACTGCTTGCCTGTCTGTCTGTCTTCCTGCCAGTCTACCTACCTGTATGTCCCAACCGGTTTCCCAAAGAGAGATAGATAGGTCACACTACAGGTCCTGATGAGGAATGTGACCCCCCCTGTCCCCCCACCCCCTCCTTCCTCTGTGGTATCTGCTTACATGACAGCAGGTGCAGTGGACACTGTAAGATTATCATCGCACAGACTGACAGACATCTACACTGTGACCTGGAGTGGGTGCCCAGGGGTCTGGAGAAGTCATTTCAGGGCTGTTTCAGCCTAACATTCCTAAAACATTTTCCCTATGCCTGTCTGCCTGGTTCTCTGTCTGCCTGTCTTTCTGTCTCCCTGCATGTCTCCCTGTCTCTCTTCCTGTCTCCCTGCATGTCTCCCTGCCCCTCTTCCTGTCTCCCTGCATGTCTCCCTGTCTGTCTGCATGTCTCCCTGTCTGTCTTCCTGTCTCCCTGCATGTCTCCCTGTCTGTCTGCATGTCTCCCTGTCTGTCTTCCTGTCTCCCTGCATGTCTCCCTGTCTGTCTGCATGTCTCCCTGTCTGTCTTCCTGTCTCCCTGTCTGCCTACATGTCTCCCTGTCTGTCTGCATGTCTCCCTGTCTGTCTGCATGTCTCACTGTTTGTCTGCCTGTCTCCCTACCTGTCGGAACAAGACCAGTGCAACAGACGTGTGCAGGAGGAGAACAAGGAAACGGTCTCATTCTTTTTCCTTCCCTCATTCACCTGCATTTATCTGCTTTCATTAACATTACGACAAGCCTGCTAGTTCCGGAAGGGGTCCACAGTGCTGTAGGTACCAGCATCCACGAAGGGGGTTGGGGGTCCGGTAAACCCTATCCGCGGGTCCTAACAGTGGAAACACTGGGCCATTGTATCTGTCCACCTGCAGGGGCTAGGAGCACAGTGCCTGTCCCCCCTCCCAGGGTGTAAAACACCCCCCCTTTACGACCAGGCCTGAAGCACAGCCAGGAGCAGCCAGTCTCGCTGCCCCTCTAACAGGCCGCCAGAGAGCCAGGGGCACAGGCCTCGCTGGGGGGTACAGCTCTGTGTTTGTGTGCATGGAGGGGGGAGGCTCTCCCAGGGGGGCGAAGATGGACAGAGGCACAGGTATCATACACACACTGCTCGGAAGGACCACTGATTGACACAGTGGAGGAATTGATGTTTCCCTCCTTTTTCTTGGCAGCCCTCCCTCCTTTCTCCTTCCTTCCTTCCTCCCTCCTCTGTTCTCCATTCATAGTTTTATATGTGCCTGGTAGCCGCGCTTCAGCACGGAATTAATCAGAAGCAGCTCTTATTAAAGAGTATTAGGGGCCATGCCGGAGAACCAGCAGGGGCCCCTCAGGACCAGGTCTACTGCCTTACCACTGACACCACCGGCCCTGTGGCTGGGGCTGGTGGGGGGCATGGTCCTGTGTGTGTGTGTGTGTCGGTGGTGGTGGCTGGGGGGTTGCTCTAGGGGGGAGGGCTATTCTGGTGTTGGAGCCAGGAGAGCCATATTGCGGGTAAGCAGGGTTTAGAGGGGGTATGAGTACAGTGGGGGGGGGGGTAATGAGAGGAGAGAGTCTCATTGTCCAGGAATGTTGACCCCCCCACCCCCCTACCCTCCCCCCATCCTCTCTCCACTGCCCCCGCCCCCCCCCCCCCCTCTCAAGACTTCATTGAGAGGTAGATTATGCAGCGCCATGCTCCACAGACAACCTTTGCCTCAACTTGGAGGGTCCAGGACAGAAATATGCATCCAAACACACACACACACACACACACACCCAAACACGCACACAAACACATTTCAGTTGAACAATAGGTAGCCTGTTGATTCTGTGTGTGTCCAGCAGGGTTGCTTTTCTCCGTCAGAGAGGTGGGACGGGAGCCTCACGGCAGGGTGTCTCCATCCCTCCCTCTCTCTGTCTCTCTCCTCCGTCTCTCCTGGCTGGAGCCAGCCAAGGAGTCTCCTCGGTCCCTACTCCCTGCTGAGTCCCCTACACAGAGTGATGGTGCTGTGTGGGCAGCTAGGTGTGTGTAGACAGCTCTCTGTGGGGCCCGGGGCAAGACCCTAGCCCCAGCTGTGCAGTGGAACCCTGCAGATCTAGCTATCCAGCCAGGCCAGCATCCATCCATCAATCCATTCAGCCTTCGAGCCCGATGTCCATCCGTCCAGCTAGCTTAATATCCATCCAGCCATCCAACCATCCGTCCATTCAGCCTACTATTCATCTATCTATCCATGCAGCCAGCCAGCCAGTTCAACATCCAGCCAAAGATCAATCCATTCATCCATCCAGTCATCCATCAAGCCCAACATCCATTCAGCTGACCTAACATCCATCCATCCATTCAGCCATTCAGCCAGCCAGCCAGCCAGCCAGCAGGGAATGCTTATCAAACGTCTCCCCGACGTGGGATCCTGGAGCCTCCTCAGCCCACCGCCCTGACTCTACACACGCCAGCACAGAGATTTATAGAGGCAGCATAGCTGGCGCTCACCAATGAGAAGCTCCCTAATTACTGCCTGTTAGCCTGCATTGTGTGTAGGATAAAATAAACCACATGGCATGTGTGTACATGTGTGTATGCAAGGCAGCCGGACAGGACGCCCCGCTCTCTATCTCCCTGTGTGGTTTGGCAGCGTCTGTGTGGTTAGGCGGGCGTGCAACGGGCATCCGTCTGAACGCGAGGCATGGCGGCAAGCTCCGCCCCCCCGCTACGCTGGAGGCGTCGGCCTGCTTGCCGGCGGTCCTTCCGCCAGACTCCAGACGGCGTGTGTGTCTCTGTGTGTGTGTTTCCAGGTTGAGGCCCAATCAAACTGGCTTATGTAGCCCCCCCCCACCCTCGACACACACACGCACACACACGCACAGACAGAAGCCAAGTGACAAATCTCTGAACTTTGCCCTCCCTCGTCTAATCCCTGTGTCCTGTTGTGTGAGATCCCCTCCCAGGCTGTGTGTTCTGCATGCATGTGTTCACAGCATTAACACAGGCCCATTTATAGGAGCCGCGTGGTCATTATGGCCGTGAGGTGTGATCCAGCCATGCTCAACACAACACAAAAGCATGCAGAACACCCTGGCTAGCAGCCATACCTCCCTGTGCTCCACCTCTCTGGCTGGCTGGCTGAAGTAGAGCTGAAAGGAACTGGGTCGTCTGTGTACGTGTGTGTGTGGTGGGGGGGGGGACCACCCCTGGAACACCAAGCAGCCCCGGATAGATCATCCTACACACTTGATCCTTTCCGTCTACCCTCCCTCCTTTTCAGTCCCCTTCCTTCCTTTCCTTCCTCCCTCCGTTCCTTCATCTGCCCCTCCTGCTCCCTTCCTTCTTTCTCACCTCCCTTTCATGCTACCTGACTTCACTCTTCCTTCTTTGAAACCTCCCTCCCTCCCCCCCCCCCCAACCTAATCCACATTCATGAATAAAGTGACATTGCGACGCGACGTGGGAACCCAGCCAAAACATCTGTACTGCAGGAAGAGAATGGCAGCCCGTTGTAATTAGTCCAACAAACGCTCAAACGTAGATGTGTCGGAAAACAAAGCGGGGCTCATGGCGACGCGGAGGGCTTTTACGGTGCAATCTTGTAAGCGGATGATGTCTTCTGCTACCAGTCAAAGGCCCCTCTCATTCTGTGGCTGTGAAACGGTTTAACGGGAGCCCGTGCACCAACAAAACCTGCTCTCTGCCAGCGAGGAAACGCTAACAGGGACTGCTCTCCGTTTATTATAAGTCGAGGATGTCATAAAAAATGCAGAAATGGATTTTGTTTTAATTCAAGACCCTTTTTTTACGAGCCCATTAACCCTGATAAAAGATATGTGGATGAATGTAAAACGCAAATGACGTTCGCCAAGCACGGTTTAGTTACCTGATAAGTCACATGGATGGTTAAGTTATAACTTCCGAATGAACAGGCTTTGGGAGTCTGACGGGAAGCCCGGAGACTGGAGCTGTGAAATGTTCCAACTTTAATAGTGTACATTACATTAACACCGCCATGTTTGTGGGCCACTGGCCTGAGTCTCTGGTCTGAACACACACATAAACAAACACATAAACACACACACACACCTAGAGGCATTCTAGCCTGTAGACTGTGCTCTGGGTTGGTTAGCCTATAGTCTGCTTGTGTGGTGTTAGACTGCTACCCTGTAGAATTGACCCAGGTGGTGCAGTGCAGACATACCTGGTGCAGACTGGAGTTTCCACTCTCCCTCCTTGGGAAATAGCTTTTGCTATTGGGATCTCACTGACTCTTGCTTGCTGTTTTTCTGGCTCACTGGGTCGCTGACTGGCGGTCACGGCTATAAAAATGTGTGTTAAGTGAAAGGCCTAGTCAGCCTGCCCCAGACATCGCTTAATGACAGAACACCATGACTGATGTCCCTCTAAATAGACCCATAAATGGATGTCTTCAAGTCACTGTGTCAAACCCCAGTCACTCTGCAGTAGACTAGTCTCTCCCCAGAAACAAACAAGTACCCATCAATGTTGAGTTAGTGTAGGACATGTTACAGGTTACTTTGTGTTGACTTCTTACAAAACATTTTTTAATTCTAACAACCCTAAATGAAACGTATTACGCTACGAAATAAATCGATAATGGCTCGACAGCCCAGTTAGTTGCATTGCAGTATCCTGTAGTATTTCTAGGGGCGGAAAGAGCTTACTTTGTGGAATCTTCGTCTTCTGTCTATAAATAATTAACTTACCTCCTCTGCAGTCAGACTGGAATCTTAATTTGCTTGCAAAGTTAATTAATCCAAATAACTCTAAAAGCAGCCTCGTAAAGATGTAAGCCTACACCAGTCTCTATGTCAGGCTACATTATGGAGACATTTGCAATGGAAATGCTTACAGCCACCCAGGAGCAATCCCTAAATGTCTTTTCAACACCAGAGTTTTCATCCCCGCCAATGGTTCCTCTACCAGGACGGGCAGAATGAGACTCATTGGAAATCCTTCGTGTTTTGCCCAAGCTGCTTTACACCCAGGTTTTATAACGTAACGTGGCAAGTATTACACAGCGAGCACCTAATGATATATTTTCTCAGCTGGAACGTGGGAATCGCACCGCGAACCAAGAGCAGTGTCGGGTCTCAGTAAATTAGTGCGTGCCGCTAAGTGAAAAGGGAGCAGCTTGCCAGCGTGCCGTTGGCTCGGGACCCGTGGGGAACCCACTACCCACAAGAGCTGGGCGGGAGCAAGTCGCAGGGATGCAGATAGCCCATAGGCAGGCCATGTTCCCAGCTAGTGAGTGAGACAACACAGAAAACCCAGACTTCACCCCTGGACAACTAGGAAATATCCATTTTAATACGGATGAAAAGTGGATTTGGCCAGACAGCTTCATTCTCCATGTGGAAACTCATCTGTCCCCTTTGTGAGGTGACACCCAGATCGAGTGAGGGAGGGGGGAGAGAGGGATGGGGGTGGGAGTAGGCCACACAGAATGTTTAGATCTTGAATGCAGCTAGCTATAGTGACAGACGAAGTATTAGGCGTAGTGGCTAGGGCTGTGAGTCAGTCTGTGGTTGTTCGACATCTGAAACGTTTGCAGAAAACCTGGCCACTTAACAGCCCACCATTAGAAATAGGCTTACACAACACAACTCAGAAGTTATGTAGGAAGTCCTAGCCTACTTAAGTTTAAGCTCACACTATATCTGGTACAAGTTACTCATGATTGACACTCGATAGCCGCTGAAGCAGTTTTTCCTATAATTTCTTCAATTAAGGTATACAAAAAGTCAACGCTAAGGCATGAACTTTGTGTCGGGTAACTTATATTCAAATGTACCATAGAAGAGGAACACATTACCTTTTTATGATTTTGATTATAATGGCGCCTTATTCGAAACACATGGAGCTGGTAATACACAGCAGCTGTGCAGCGCTGCCTCCAGGACATCCTTTGTTTCAGCCAAGGCAAGGGAAAAAAATGGGGTTGGAAAAAAGGAAAAGAAAAACTTCCACATGCTAACATTTACACAGTGATTTCTTTTAATTGCACTCTACTTTTTAATTTGCGCAGGACTAATGCTTTTAAAAGCGGGGCTGGAGTTATTTTATTGAAGTGGTGCCTAGTATCGGGGCGAGATGCCCTGATTGCCGCGGTCCAACAGCCTGGCTCTACCTGACAACCTGGGTTACTCCTTCTATTCCCCGTGTCAAACATGCCACATGGCATTTAGTCTTGGTAGAGCTACAGGAACACACTGACTCGGCGCGCTTCCGCCAGGTCCCCGCTTCAAAGGAACGCCGTGAATTAGCGTGACTTGTACCTCGCAAGCGGTTAAGTCTGAAGGAATCAGATTTAAAAGCGAAGTTGACTTTTTTGTTGGACTTGAAACGCACAAGGCTCTAATAGACACACGTTGTGGTTTAGACAGACGGAGACGAGTGAATGTTGTACAGATTTCAATATGGGCAGCCAGAAGGCAGAAGTGATATTTAGTTAAAGACTTCCAGTGATAATACAGCATCTGTCAAAACAGTGAAAATACACTCGAATTGACAAGCTGCCTTTCTCACAGTCTCTGACAGAGCTGGACGTTCGGATCCTGCAAATGGAATAGGTCTTATTAAAACACATATCACGCACACTGTCAGCAGCTCCAGGGCCCAGGAGCGGAGTTGAACGTTTTATTGGAACGAGCCGTGACTTCTCCGTTTTGATGGAAAACACCTTTGCCCTGATGAGAAAACCGACAGAGTAAATATCCTCGCTGATATTTATGATTATGCGGGTCCAGTTCATGCGCTGACCAGAGGCCCTATATCAACCCAGTCTTCCCGTGTGGCAGCAACGCTCTCTGACTGTCAGGAGAGCCAGGCGAGGCCCTGGCTCTGACAGCCTGGACAGCCCCGTCCTCCCCCACTGCCCTCCCCCAGGAGAAAAACACACAAACTACCGACACAGAGTCATTCCGAGCGTTACAGGAGAGAGAAGAGAGAAAAAAATATGATTGAAGAATGAGTGTTAATCTGTGGAGTTACGGCTGGGGTTTGACCTCGGGGTGACCCCTAGGCCGCAGCGCTACTGAATCTCATCCTCCTGCGCTGTAAAGACCTCACTTTTACAGTCTCCGTTTCCCATGTGAAAAATATGCTGCCATTGCAGCCAGCAGATGTGCTGTTTTAGGCAGAGTAGGCTACCTCTTCTCACACCCTGTCTGAGAGTGTGTGTGTGTGTGTGTGTGTGTGTGTGTGTGTGTGTGTGTGTGTGTGTGTGTGTGTGTGTGTGTGTGTGTGTGTGAGTGTGCGTTATCCTGTGTGAGTATGTGTGACAGGGAGCGAAACGGGTGAGAGTAGTTAAGTATAAGTAAACAGGCTAGCATTCTCAAATCATAATTCAATATCTAGCCTACGTGGAGTCTCACTATGATAAGATGTTCTCAGTGGTGAAACTGACAGATTAACAGCGTTTTCGTTGGCCCATACTAAACAAACAGCAACGCATCATTAGATCGCTAAATGGAAAAGTGAGTGTTTATGATCCCAATTAGCACCTTGGCTTTAGTGCCTGCTTTAATCATAGCCATATCCTGCTTCTCTCGCCCTCACCAGAATACAACCGCTCTGCAAACACTGACAAGCACAGCGACCACATTTTTTACGTAGGAGTAGGCTACCTGTCCACCGTTTTGTTCTAAGCGTAATGCAAAGAAATGTAAAAAATATGGCTGTTCACTTACACACAAACTGTTGACACAAATAATATGAGAGAGGCTTGAGTGATAAGCCTGATATCTATGCCATATGTTTTCTTCATGTTTACGAGTGAACCATGGCCTGCCTGAAGTTTGAAGTTGATGTTAAGTAGATAAATCAATGATAAGATGGTGCAGCAGAATGATGAAATAAACCAACCTAGTTTATCTTGCCTAGGCTTCTGTTTATCAGCTAGTTGCTGGGCCTCAGAAGAGCCTAAAAGTGTAGCAGAGATTAGCCACCATCCTCCCTAACACCAGCTGATTGCCAGAAAACCCGACCTTTTCTTGTCTAATGACATTTGGCAGTCCGATTCTCACACGAAGCTCATCAGAGTCAATCACAATTCACTAGATTTCACAAACAGCCGACAAGATCAAACTTAAGGTTGAAGAACGCCTGTACTGTAGTTTTCTGTTGTTGCGGCTGTCTAGACAGATTGAAACAACATGCAGGGTATAACATTGAGAGTTACTGAACCATCACCTCCGTTTTAACATTCTGTGGCCATGAGGTGATGTTGTTGTGTTTAGTTTCCTCTCTGCTAGAAGAATCTGTTTTTTTTCTCTGCTCCGTAGCTTTCTTATGGAACATCAACAGCGCCATCTTGTGTAGGCTACCTAAATATTTTCTCTTTCACTTTTTTTGATTTCTACGTTTGAATTGTGCTGGGAAAAAAAAAAATATATATATATATATATATATATATATATATATATATATTTTAAATCAGTGTCTTAGTTATTAAACATTCAAACGGGCAAACCTCCTTACCTTTTTCCTTAAATAGCATTTTTTGCAGCTGGGAATGGAATATTATTAAGTTGACGTCTCACAGAATAAAAATACACCATAGATAGGGAGGAACCTATTGTTATTATTAAATTTTGATTTAGAAGAGCAACAAAGTTGACCGGTCACTGTTGATAGACACCTGCAATATCAATGCATATCCAAAATTAACACCTTTTTTTAAACCAGGAAGTGAGACAGGTGTCCTGATGATAACCCTTTTAATTTTTGATGAAATCATGTTTTTGATTAAATCTACGTAGAAGACAAAAATCTGGGAAACAAATCTAAAGGCCCAACATTAAACATATATATAAAATAGTGTTTATAACAATTAGTTTTTAAATAAAACAAATTCAAAGTCGACATATTCTCTTTAAAACGCATTATCACACAAAGGAATTAATGAGTCAAGGTTGAAATTGTTTTGGTCGGAAATGATTTGTCCCAGTTTTCAAGAATGAGTGCTCTACCTTGTGGGTGTCTCAGGTGTGATTATTGAGACACAGTTATTGGTTAAAGGTTTGATTTTCTGTGGAATGCAATGACATAGAATAAATAAAATCTGTCTTGTACAGTGTATTGTCTATGCATATCCATTACCCTCTGACATTTTATAAGGACTCTCAGATTTTTTTATGGTTGAATTGCGCAACAATTCATATTCCAATTTTATTTCGTGCTGTAGCTTGTTACGTTCTGTTTTATGTTGAGCAGCAGTTCAGCTCCCTGCTTTGGATTTTCCGTGGTGAAATGTAACGGTTCAAACACACCGCGGTTCATTAGAACCGTCCTTCGTGACCACAGCCAGGCTCTGAAGCTGCCTAAACCCACACCGGCTTGAGCCTAGCCACATGAGGAAGTCACAGGACTTGTGGTTGTCTCACAACACCGTTTCCATTCGGTCATTATCCCTACCGGGTCGCCCCTTAGCGAGCCGACAACCACGCTGACTCGTGAGGTTGTCATCCTAAATGGCAGGTTTGACAGACAGTTGTGTGTAGGGGGGGAAGGACTCAATCCACACTGCTGCTGGGACGTGATCAACAGCACCCCCGGGTGTATTTTCCTCTTAACGAGACCTACAGTGTTCAAAGTAGATCGAATCAAGGCAAAGTTTGCTGCAAGTGAGACGGAGCAGCAATGGTATTCTGTGGGGCAGAGCAGACATGAGCCAGTGACAGAGATGCAGTCAGCAGCGGTGGGTGGTGGGGGCAAGCCTGGTGGGATCTGGTTTTACAAGGTCATGTTTTTGCAATATGCTGAGAAGTGAGTATGCAGCACAGTTCTCAGTTGATACATAGTAAATATGTCTTGGCTTGGAATAGAAAGTGCTGGGTCTGTGAAGGCACCAAGTCAAGGAAAACACCTCAGCATGTTCAACTGAGTCCATTTCTATTAGACCAGCTAGGTCCGTGGGGCTAGGGTTGGGGGGTGGTTATAGTGTTGGGCTATGGTGATTGTGTTGGGGTATGGTGCTAGGGTTGGGGTATGGGACTAAAGCTGTATGACTTTTTTGCATGTATCTGTGTATGCTTTTGGCTGTGTGTGTGTGTGTGTTTGGATATTCCAGTATACAGAGTTTGTGTGTCTCATACAGAAGCTGTGTACCCAGGGCTCTGGCCCAAACAGCTGGGACCCATCTGCTCCTGGTGCTGCCCCTGTGGCCTGTGGCAGGCTGAGAGAGGTGCACTGGCATGCTGCGTCTAGGTCTACACACCACCCAAAGGAGGAAGAGTGTGTGTGTGTGTGTGTCTCTGTGTGATTTAAATATGTTCATTTGTGTAGGCTACTGTATGTGTGTGTCTGTTTATAGACCATGAGGGTGGTGCAGTATATCCCAGCAATCCATATGTAGATACAAATCTATCCACTTCTTAAATATCAATGTATAAAACTGTATATACTCGAAACTGTAGGACTTCAGAAGACCTGATCTCAATGCTAGTATAAACTTAACAGTTCTGTTATCGGTTCCAGAAGAATGATTAGAGCGGACAGTGTATTCAGTTTTTACATGTATACTTCCTGTAACTTACATACTGAAACAACAGGATCCCTCACTGCCAGGTTTCGGTCATAACACCAGTCAAATGTGGCTGTCTTAGCAAAGATGCTCTTGGTTAATGACTGGTGTTTGTGTGATGTAGTGCAGGTCCTGCACTGTCCACAGAGGGGCAGTGTAAGCTTAGTGATCAGGTTGGTCGGCTCTGCAGCGTCCCGCTGGGTAAAGCATGTGAGTGTATGCGCGTGTGTGTGTGCGTATGCCCTCTCAGTTGTCACAATCCACTGGCTGGCCATGTTTTCAGGTTGCTTCAGCTCTCTGCAGACAGGGGCACCGTAGATTAGGACGATTCTAAGGGCCCTGGTCAGACAGGGGGCCCAGAAGAACCTCATACTTTCCTGTATGATTTTGATTTTGGGGCCCGGAGAACAAACTAGCCCGGGGGCCCAGAAACCCTAGTGGTATCCCTGGGAATAAAGGCTAGAGGATAGAGGCTAGGGGCTAGGGGCTAGAGCTTGATACTAGGGGTTAGAGGCTTGAATCTAAGGGCTGTAAGTTTGGGGCTGGGGATAAATGAGCTGCCGCAGAGGCACAGAACAAGTCGATGGCCTAGCAACAGGCAAAGAACGAATAGAAACAGAGCCTCATAGAGGACTGCTTTGTTCCCGGTCTCCGCTCTGTTGCCTGGCCAAAGCTGTGAGGTTGCTGTCCCAGTCTGGACCCAAACAAAGGCTACAAATGACCCCTGGCCACCCAGACTTCCAAGCCCTGAGTAAAGGAGGGAAGAATTTGTCCCTGGTGCGGTGACAGAGCTCTCCTGTAGTGAAGCATGGGTGAGAGGACCCAGCAAGTACATCGTGTCACCAAGGAGGAGACACGGTCAGATGAAAGAAGGAAGGGAGGGAAGGAAGGAAGGGTGTGGCCTGTCAACATGACTGGGGCTTTGCAGTGAAATTATAGGCAACACGGTGAACCATTAAAACTGACAATCTTCAGATTGAAGTTATTCCTGTTCTTCCTGAAATCCCAACCAATCACATGGTTAGTTAGCATGAGCGCTATTATGAGGATGGGTGTTGCCGGCAAATAAAGGAAGTCTTATCTTGTACACTGACGATTGGTGATGACTTGAAAACCTGATAAACCTCTATGCCAACGTGTCTGTTATGGATCCGGCTGGGCTATGTGTGGACAGGGAGGACTGACTGGATATGGAGAACGCTCCACCTATGGAAGAGGCCAGGTTCCTGCAGGCCTGCCTGTCACACCCTTTGCCTGGCTGGCTACTGGAGGAAGCCGGCTTTCCTTGCTGCAGCATGTTCCTCTGCTGCTTGCTGAAGCTAAAGAAGACAGCGCTCTGAGTGGTCTTATAGGCTACGCTTTGGGGTTGTGTTTCTATACATTTATGATGTGTCAAATAACAAGTCTATAGAAAATCATATTGTTGGCACATTCATGTCCACCAAAGTCCTTTGGAACTCTTTATATACAGTATGTATCCCGGGTTGCTCCCCCCCCCCCCCCCCCCACTCCCCTAGGCTGTAAAATCAATTGGCTTCTAGTCTTCCAAGCCTAAGTGCATTGCCTCTAAAATGATCCCATCATGTTCCTTAAAAGTAGATGGGCGCTATTGTTGATTCAATGAAGTCGAGACTTTTCTTTATCCCCAATTGTTTTTGATTGCAATATCAGACTGATGAGTCATCACACTCCTCTCTCATCAGGACCAGGTCAACTAATCGAACAACGATGCGCACGTTTTCTCTGCATCCCGTTAATTACTCTCCAGCGTGGTGGGTCAATGGGGTTGAGTCTATCAGTACAGCTCAATGACGTTTGCTTTCCTGTCTCCGGAATTATGAAAGGATGGAAAAGGCACATATTCGACACCGATTCATTATTTATAGCTGACGTTTAAATCAGGTACATCACCGGGGGAACGTTTGGGACAGCGGAGAAGGCGATAACTGCGCTGAGCAATATAACTGCAGATCCTGCTATGCGGCTCGTCTCCAGTCCTGCCTCCTGTAAAGGAGTGGCCTTTTAAACATATCACACATGGAGGGTTATCGTTCATTGGTGTCCGGCGAGTGTATTTGTTTTGGTTGACATTAACCTGCAGCACTGCGATAGCGTAGTCGCACAAGGCTACCCGCATTCATGTCAGCTTGACAGGAAAGAATAAGCAGTCTACCAACATACGGTAGGTAAGTGTGGTACAGTCGGCATATGTCTTGTCTTTATATAATTAGTGGTCATTCATTCTGCATTTGACACCATTGTTCTCTGCATTGTTGCTTACTCTGCGATGGAAAGAGGGGAGAGATTCGTGAAGCTTACAGCACCGTGGTGGTGTCTCGTGGTTGGAGTAATAGTCTCCATATGCGGCAGGTGTTCAACGAAGAGGAGCCACTAGGAACGACATCACCGGCTCGTTCTTCATCAACAAACTTTAAACTCCTCTCTAACTGTATTGTAACGGAGAGTTTCCGCTAGTCTAACATTAACCAAAATAAGACTGAACAACAATATTTACTGGAGGGTCGTTTTTAGGTCCATCAGATAGCAAATAACTAACTAGTTTGTTTGCCTTGCCATAGGTCGATCGTAAACAGTGTGTGTTTTTGTGTGTGTGTTGTGGGGGGTTGTACAGAGTTTAAACTGTTGTCATTGGAGTCAAAGTTTTATTGATGTCCACAGCATGAGTACTGTTGACTATAGACTGGGCTGTATGGGGAAATCTAACAGAGACATTATGAGTAGCCTACTAAGTGGTCATTCCGACTGACTGACAATGAGGGCGTAATGTCGTTAATAAAACTCCTTCCAGGCTATGCGTTGGGTGATAAAGACTCGGATGCATTTCTGAATAATCCTTTTCCTGATGTGATGTGCTCCCCTACGACAATACATGTCCCTCGTAAAGTTTCGAGAATATTCTATCTGATTAATCACAGAGAAATGTCTTCATGGCTTCTTTTACTATATTTAGTCCCATCACCTTCTCTCTCCCATGCACCAGCCTCAAGTTCTTCTCAGAGTATTGATTGTATGGCGACAGCCACTGCCGCCAGGGTGTGTATGTGTCTGTGTGTGTAAGTGAGAGGATGGATGCCAGTCGTGGGCGACATGAGGTGGTCTAGATGTATGGTGTGGTGTGACATTCCAGCGTATCTGAGGACACACACCCTCTGTCAGGGTTCCAGACCAACAGACCCCAGCAGACCCTAGCAGACCGCAGGCCAGACAGTCCCAAGAACCAGGGCCAGAGGCTGAATAAGCTAGTAGAACCGGACTAGTGGTTTGTGGAGCCAGTGTATCAATTTCCTGCACAGTGGGCCTATTTTGCCATATGGCTATTAGAGACTTAAAATATTCCGAAAATATACATCGAAGGACACACTGCGGAGAGGGGGTGGGGGAGGAGAGAGAAAGAAAGAGAGGGTGTGAGGGTTGGGGAGAGAAAGAAGAGTGTTTAGAAGATGTGCTTTTTGCTTCCTCCTACTTTAAGTATGGGTTTTCATAGCAACACTACTTGAGGATAAAAGCCATGCGAGGTATCAACATGGTATCAACATCAACATGATCGTGCATTTTTTATGTTACATTTGAACATTTATTGTTGTTGTTATATAACCTTTACTAAACACTTTTTATCAGACACTGCTGTGGGACAGTTAGTTAGACTTCTTATATTGTTTTACAGCCTGTGTTTTTGCTTACACTGGGGAAGGTCCATACTGCTAACTCTACACGCTACTGATATCCAACAATAGACAAAGCATGCCATCCATAAACCTGTAATCCAGCATTGTCTCATATTATTTGGCTATCATGTGCTTGGGTGTAAATACACTATAGGTATGATATGCAAATGCTCATGAGCTCTGCTGCGTCCACAAACGGACTCCTCGTTATGTTATCTGTTAACCATTTCCATGTCAGTTAGCTAATCATTAACCTAGAGAGAGGTTACTTAGCTGCAGTGTTTCTGCTCTGCTGATACACAATGACCCCCTCTGAGCTTTGTGGTCTGAGTTAGCAGGTAGGGGCTGTTTGGCTGCCTGCTCAATGCTGCTCTGGCTTATCCTTTAGCATGTGGCTGGTAGTTTAGCTTGCTATTTGCATGGGGCTAGTTCATTAGCTAGGTGCTAGTTATTTAGCATGATGTTAGTATGTTACTGACAGTTGGCCTTTGTTCAAACATTATGGAGTGAAAAGTGTCTGTTCATGACAGAAAACCATGGAGCTGACTGTAAGGCACAGGTGTATTAACTGAACGTGATGTTAAATACTTCCTGTTAGCGTACTGCCAATAACATCCGTCTCACCTTGTGCCCATCTAGGTGATGGCAGGTCGTAAGGACAGACACAGAGACCGGCCCAGCTACAAGGGGGAGAAACAGAGAGACCGGGCCGGCCTTGAGGAGGATGATACTGGGCAGAAAAGCAGTGTGGCCTACCTGGGAGATACCCTGCCATGGAACTTGCCCAAGCACCAGAGGGTCAAACGGTCCAAGTCAGCCTCTAGCGAGGTCCTTGACCCGGCGGACAGGGCGGTCCTTCGCATCGCAGGTCAGCTGGCACAACAGCCCCCCTCACACTGTTCTGCACACACACGTGGTCCACACCTCAACACAAACCACACACACATACCACTCAGAATTCTGCACACCGGCCTGTCCGATTCCAGCACACACAACTTTCACTGTCTGTCACACACACATTCTCCCACTCCCACTCAGGCCTCTGTCACACCTGCACACACACACCTCTCTCACGTCTCTCACACTTCTGACAGGCATGTCAGACATCGTAATCAAGACCCCGTCACACCATAACGTTCTGGTCGACGTTCTATGACATTAGAGGAAACGTTGATAATCGTCCATGGTCGCTAGTATATTTTATTTATTTAGTCATTTAGCAGACGCTCTTATCCAGAGCGACTTACAGTAAGTACAGGGACATTCCCCCCGAGGCAAGTAGGGTGAAGTGCCTTGCCCAAGGACACAACGTCATTATGCACGGCCAGGAATCGAACCGGCAACCTTCTGATTACTAGCCCGATTATCTAACCGCTCAGCCACCTGACTCCCTATAGCGCTGGTATAGCGCCAGAAGAGCGTTGTGTGGACGCTGGGGACGCTGGTAATCGTCGGTAATCGTCGGTGATCGGCGGAGAACGCTGGTCCAAAAGAAAAATTTGGAACATGCACAAAAGTTCTCATGGCGACCAGCGTTTAATTTTAAACGCTGGATAACGCTGAAGAACGTTTGTGGAACGTTTGACTAACGTTGCACACGTTTGGCTATCGTTAGTTCATGTATCACAGTCGTTACCCTAGCGTTACTTGGTTGTTATTCATCGTTTGCTTTGAAGTGAACAACTCACTCGCTAGTAGCAGAAGCCCCCCTCGCACCCTTATGTCGTCTAGCCGGCATGATGTTTACTGTTCAGAACAACTGAATCCACTGATTTTCCAGTGTTTTATACCCGTTTGGTCATAAAACCCACACGCCAGCAAAACGCTACTCTGTAGTTATTCACACGCCAGTGACACGTCGTCACACGCTAATAGTTTTCAGAGGTGTCTTACTTGGTCGCTGTTACACGCTCCTCATGCGTAAGTCCCTCGCTAGTTATGCGTCAGTCCCACCCTAGTCATGCGTTAGTCACACGACAGATGTGTCCACATCGCCCTAGAACGCTCAAAATTGAACGATTAGAACGTTCAGAGAACTTTGACCAGAACGTTATGGTGTGACGGGGCCTTCACTGGCACAGCCCTTCTGTGCTAGGGACAGACAGTACACCACTGCAATGCTAGGTAGCATAGATAACCTACACATACTGTATGGTCTATGGTCTGCCATGTGGCATTCAGTTCCCTGCTTTTACATGTCACTGAAACAATGCATGGATGAAGTGTTTGTTTGTGACCATGGAGGCTTCTGTCCAGGCTGGACGGCAATGTGTCTGAGAGGTTTATTCAGCTGAATAGGAGGCTAGAAATCCACACTGGTGATTAAGGTGCAGTTTTTCCCACAGGCTTTGAACAAAGAGAAATATCTTATTCAAAGAATGTATTATTTTGATTTGAGTTCTTAATCACAGAGTTGGAAAAGAGAACGAAAGAGACAAGGAGAGAAAGAGAGAGAGAGGGAGGTAAAGGTCTATATCCACTGACCCTTTCCCAGATTCATTGCCATCGTTTGTGTTTTCCGGGGGGGGGGGGGGGGGGGGGGGACGACAGCCCCAGAGTGTCTGTGTTCTCAGGCCCTGGTGACAGCGTGATCGCTAACCCTCTCCAGACGACGACTAACGACCGCGTCCTCCCCGACGACCACTCCGGCCGAATCACACCACAATGCGCCACTCCATTGTCATGGCAACTTGGGCAGAGAGAGAGAGAGAGAGAGAGAGGGGAGAGAGAGAGAGAGAGAGAGAGAGAGAGAGAGAGAGAGAGAGAGAGAGAGAGAGTTTACGGTCCTGGCTCGTTCACGGTGCCCCGAGCACATCCCCCCGTGGGGCCGTGGCCCGGCCAAACAACCTCATTAGGATCCGCAGTGAAGGAGGATAACATCCTCGTCCTCTCTTACACAAACACTCTTCATGAGCAGAGGAGAGCACATTCATCCAGCCGCCTTACTCAGTCTGGGCGCTAGCTGAGCTGTCCCTCCTCTTGTCTCAATTATTTAACCGGATCAATCAGTATCAGCAGATTTACTGACCAAGGTTTCGCCCCAAAAAGGCGTACATTGGTACGGTACTGTTTGTGGTTCAGAGTGGGCTGGGAGACCTAGCCTTTGTTCTTTCCTGTCTGAACGCCAGGCTGTTTCAAACAGCCAGCCCCGGCTGTGTCAGCAGATGAGCATCAGAGTGCCTTTGTTCTGCTGCCCGCTGACCGCCTGCTTGCTGACTGCCTGCCTGGCTTGACGCCTGTCTGCCTCTACAGTGTAGAATCCCTGACTGGGAGAGTTAGCGTGCAAGTGTATTCATCAGGCCTCCGGTCTGAGAGAGCTGTGCAGATAGCTGGGATGTCTGCTAACTTAAAGAGTTAGCTGTGTTCAGGGGCTTCGATTGGGGGGGTCTGCAGAGGTGTAGTGTGCTGTGTGTGTGTGCCGGGGGGGGGGGATGCGCTGCAGAGGTCGAAGACAGGGAGGTCAGAGGTGAAAGGTCAACCCCCCCGCTAACCCTGACCCCAGAAGAGGAATGTGTTGAATCCTCATTTAAGTAGATAGCATACAAGGGAGGGAGTTAAGTCAACAGAGTTGACACAGTGTTCCGGTTTTTTCTCACCTTCACTCTCTAGGATTGGGACTTTCTTTCACGCCATCCACAAATGCAATGAGAGTATTACAGTATCACATCAAACCATTTCCATTATCCTATGCTCTTTGCATTATGCGCTGTTAGTCAACAGACAACAAGGGCGGTGGCACATCTACTTACTGTAAATGCAGTAATATTCGGCTGGTCATGCCTAAGGATCCTGCGGCACAAAAGCAGTACGTGTCTGAGGGGAAAGTGTGTGTGTGTGTGGTAAGGCTCTCCAGGGTCGAGGGTTTACCCAACTTGTTTGAGCGGCAGTTAATTATTCATTGCTAAGCTGTCATGATCTGGTGCTGTCAGAGGGCTCACACACACACACACACACACACACACTCACACAGACAGACACATACATCAATTTGCCTTTTTCTGAGGTAAGATCACTTCTTCTGAGTGGATTCAGTAGAAGCCTTTTGAAGTCTACAGTTCAGGAGAGTGACTCTGCATGTTATCACCTCTCTGTAGTGTGCGTACGTGTGACAACGAGACGGAAAGAGAGAAAGAGAGAGAGAGAGAGCGAGAGAGAGAGAGGGAGAGACTGACTGAGAGAGCAACAGTGAGAGAGGAGAAGGAAAGGCAGAGAGTGAGAGAGATGTAGAGAGAGAGAGCGGTAGAGAGAGAGCCAGAGAGAGAGAGACAGGGAGGGAACGAGAGAGAGAGAATCCCCTGAGGACAGCGACGGAGCTGTCACTGTGTTTCCCTCCAGACTGATGATGAGCTCACTCACACACTAATGACATCACACATTACATCACATACTCTAATAACATCACACCCAAGGAACCTCTTAGGTCTCTCTCTCTCTCTCTCTCTCTCTCTCTCTCTCTCTCTCTCTCTCTCTCTCTCTCTCTCTCTCTCTCTCTCTCAGTACACCCATCCTCAAGTTCTGCAGTGCAGCGCTTCCCCATTGTCCTGCTCCCTGGCTGTTAGTACCCCCTCCTCTCCACCAGGGGTCACTCTCCAGGGGGAACTCCCAGCCCCAGTAGGCATGGAAACTCATTTGAACCTGTGGAAAATGTGCCTCACTCCCCCTCCTCCTCCAGCCGCCTGTGCTCGGCCGCCCCGCCGATCTCACGGGCACAAAGACGGTGCTGTTCTGTTCAGCGTCGCCAGTCCGCTGCACATCGATTCTGTTTCTTATTTTACGAGCGGAAATTAGGAAACGACCTTCTGGATGGCCCATCAATGTTCTCCGAGACGGCTCAGTGAGAACGGAAACCGCTCAGATTCAAATCCAACACACACACACAGTGTGAGGGTGTGTGGTGTTCCTCTGTGAGGAGTGAGGAGGGATTGACCGACTGTCACCAAATAGAGACTTAAAGCCGAATGTTTACTATTTGTAGTTTGTGTGAAGGACTTTATTGTCCAGTAGGGGTCCTCAGGCTGTCACCTAAGCTACTCTTTGACTTTCAGTTGCCTAGTCTGCTCCCAGAGAGAGAGAGAGAGAGAGAGAGAGAGAGAGAGAGAGAGAGAGAGACAGAGAGAGAGAGAGAGAGAGAGAGAGAGAGAGAGAGAGAGGGAGTGAGTGAGTGGGACAGGACGGGAGGTTAGACAGGCAGCCAAGGAGAAGGAGAGACAAGCAGGAAGGTGATAGGAGAGGCAGGCAGACAACCAGGCCAGAGTAGAGGCAGCTGGCTCGAAGGTCACTTTGAGACAGGAGGAACATGGAGGCAGGACTGATCAGAAGGAGCCCACTCCCTTCCTCATGACTGTCAGCACAGTGTGTGTGTGTGTGTGTGGCAGGGCTTCGGTGTGTGTGTGTGTGCTTTGTGTCTCAGGGTGGGGTCTCAGCAAGCGTGATGTAATACTCTGAGTCAGAGCAGACATCATGGTGATCGCTGTCATGTCGGTGCGTGACACAGATCGGATTTTATCCAAAGAAATCCTGTTTTGAAGCCACAGTGCTCCTTGTATGGACACAAGACTGGGAGAAGATAGTGCTGGGATGAGATTCCTCCTGTAAATCCCCCTGACCTTCAGAACACTGTGCATCTCTCAGTTATACTGTGTCACTCTCTGGAACAGTGTAATACATTATAATCCTTTTGGGCAGTAACCATGCATGTCCAATACAGTGTAGTACAGCGCAAGCTGCCCTATGACTGTAATTCTGACTGGCTGTAAGGGCATATGATGTATTTGGTCCTTTGAGTGTGTAGTGTGTTTGTAGTGTCAGATGGCTGAGCGGTTAGGGAGTCGGGCTATTAATCAGAAGGTTGTTGGTTCGATTCCCAGTGTGTAAAATGACGTGGTGTCCTTGGGCAAGGCACTTCACCCTACTTGCCTCGGGGGGAATGTCCCTGTACTTACTGTAAGTCACTCTGGATAAGAGCGTCTGCTAAATGATCAAATGTAAATGTAGTGTGTGTGATCGGCAGGAACTCCTGCTGTGTGTAAAATGAGACGTACGTTCAAGTCGACACTCCCACAAGCACCCCTTCATCTTATAGCCGGCATCGTGATTGGTTGGGTTGCACAGGTGGCCCCTCCCATCTGGGTGGAGCTGTCAGAGCACATGTGAAAGGTCGCAGATGGGCTCTCCTCCAGCAGAGCCCCAGCCAGATCCTGCTGAGGCATTCAGCGCCATCTGTGTTCCTCACGTCCTCCTCCTCACCCTCCTGCTTCCCTCAGAGGTCCTGGGAGTCACCCCCCCCCCGCCCTCACCCCCAGGCCGCAAGTCACAGGTCATCCAGTGTGGCGCACGTGTCAGCTGTGGTTCCAGGGCGTTCACGCAAGGTCACATGACTCCGCTGACCCGCCGGACGAATTTTGTGTTTCACACCCGTGACGGGTTAGGGTTTGCTCACAGGGTCGTACAGTCCCCAGGTGCTGTCAGGACACACACACACACTTCCTGGACCCCACACATTTACATTCAGACTCTTTGATCGCTGATGTGGCACGCTCGTGTTAGTAACTTAAGCCTCATGTTGAAAACTTGCGCGCCCCCCCCCCCCCCCCCTCCCCCCCTCACACACACACACACACACACACACAGTCACCTGGATGAGCAGTAAGTCACTAGGGAGTGTCTGGCTGACGTCTGCTGTGTCTATATATAGTGGGCAGCCTTTAGAGGTGAATCAGGCATGTAACTATTACTGGTGACCCTGAAACTGGGGTTTGCAGAGAGAGTGTGTTTGTACGTGTATGTGACGTAGTGATACCGTGTGTGTGTGTGTCTGTGTGTATCTGAGAGAGAGAGAGAGAGAGAGAGAGAGAGAGACTTAGTCTCAGGTCTAGCCATTACAGGATTAGAGGTGCTAAACATTGTCTCTTTTACATCTCCTGAGAGAGAGACGCAAAGAGGAACTCTGAGGATCTCAGAGGGTGTACATTAACCAGGGTTAGCTTTAGAGGGAGAGAGAGAGAGGGAGAGAGAGAGAGACCGAGACAGACAGAGAGAGAAGGAGAAAGGGTGAGGGAGAGAGAAAGGGAAAGGGAGAGAGGAATAGGGATGTGGATAGGGAGAGAGAGAGAGAGAGAGAGAGAGAGAGAGAGAGAGAGGAAAGCACAGCTTTTTTCCTCCCAGGAAAAGGAAAAGCCTGGGGCCTGTTTAGATACTCTCACAATGTGTCCTTCCTGCCTCGCCTCCTTATGAAAGACCTGGTTTTATATGCCTGCGTTTGTAACAGTCTGTTGGAAGGACTTATTTATCCTAGTGTTCAGGCATGCGAGGTGTGTGACGAGGAAGGGAAAGAAGGAGGGTAGGAGGCATGGGTAGGAGGCATGGGTACAGTATTGGAACAGGACCTTGACCTTGTCCCAGGGAGAGTCTGAACCAGGGGGATTTCTCTAGTGTGGGGGATCGAGTTTAGGGGCTCCCAGGGACAACAGCAGGGAGATATCAGTGGTGATGGTGTTCATCACCATTTCAGAACGATGACACTCATGTCATAGACTCACCCACACACTCTCAGCTTCTATATCGAACGGATGAACCGATGCGCACACACATGCACACACACCCACACCCGCAGTCATTCTTTCCACGGCATTTCCCTTGTACGAAGGGTGGGTGGGGGGGTCTACAAGGGTGGGTTTCTGAAGCAAGTCAAGGACAGGACCAGCGCCAAGCAGCCTGTATGGACACTGGCTCTAATACATTAATAAACTCTAAGGCAGACACATCTATAAGTTGTGTGTTCTGCCTGTTGTTTGTGTGTGTATGTTAGAAGAGCATGTAAGTCTGTGTGTTTTGTTTAATTGGTCTGTATGTGTTTACACGTGTCTTCCGGTTTTGGCAATTGCTCTTGTAGGAAGTCATTTGCTTTGGGAAGTGTGTGCAGCATGTCCTGTGTGTGTGTGTGTGTGTGTGTGTGAGTGTGTGTGTGTATGGGAGAGAGGAAGAGAATTCTTGGCTCCCTGTGTCCATGCTGAGTGCATATGTCTTTAAAAGGAGGGGCCTGGCGTTCATATGAGTATTTTTGAGGCGGGCAGAGAGAGGGAGGGAGGGAGGGAGGGAGGGAGGGGGAGGAGGGAGGGAGGGGGAGGGGGGGAAGGGGGGGTGTGGCACGGGGCTATGGAACGAAGTTAGGAGCGGGGGAGAGATCACACTCTACTGAGCGAGAGAGAGAGAGAGAGAGAGAACAGCAGAGGTTCGCACAGCCCAGGGAAAGAGAGGGACCAGCTCTCCAGCTCAAGGCGGAAGGCGAGAAGAACAGAGAAGAGAGGAGAAGAAGAGGGAGAGGACCACCCCCCACCCCCTCCAGCGTTCCCCCCCCCCCGTCCCCCGACAGACAGAGCCAGCATGGCCATGTATGAACCTGCGTGTCTGCCCCCCAACGCTGAGGAACAAGACTTCATCCAGGCCTATGAGAATGTCAGGGAGAAGTATAAAGGTACGAACACACAAACACACACGCACGCACGCACGCACTCACACACACACACACATGGATTGACTTCACAGGTGCTTACGCATGGAGGGTCTGTGTGGGTCTGTGAGCATGTGTTCTCTCCGTATTGTCTGTGCAGGGGTGTGTGTGTGTGTCGCTATGCAACCGAGAGCAGCCACGCTCCCTGCATCTCTGGAGTGCTGAGTTCTGTATTGATTGGCACACATGTTAGCTGTCACTCTCTCCCTTTCTATCTCTCCATTTGCCTATCTCTTTCTCTCTCTCTTTCACCTTCTCTCTCCATCGCTCTCTCTCTCTATCTCACTCTCTCTTTCTCTCTCCCTCCCTCTCCGACAAGGTTGTTAAAGTTCACAGTGGATTTACTGGAGAGCTAGCGTGTGATGTGTGCCTGTGAGAGCTGGCTTTGTCGCCATGACATCTGACCTGGTGAAATTTAGAGGGGCGGAGCCTCATGATGTGCCGAGCCGGTGATGGTTTAAACCCCTCCCCCTGCTGGTAGAAGACATGGACAGGTGCTTCTATGACAACCAAGACTGGAAATTTACCACAGCGTCATGTAGTTATATGACAGATATCAGCATCCATGTATCTTTACAGATGTACGCACCATGATTTACAATGCAGCAGAGGCATGCTGTCGGACATAACTGTTTTAAAGTGGATATCCTGGACTTGCTAGCTTCCTGTTGTCCTTCAGCTCTCACACCTGCCTCCTCGTAGCATCACGAGACTCTCACCGACACTCTCCACTGCTCCTCCTTTCCTCTCCTTTCCTCTCCGCTTCTCTCCTCTCCTCTCCTCTGTCCTTCTCCTGATCTCTGTTTCCTCTTCATCTCACCTCTTTTCCCTCTTGTCCTCTCCTCACATCTTTCCTCTCCTTTCTACTCTGCTCTGCTCTCCTCTTCTCATCCCCAGTTCCCATCTCACTTCCCCAACTCCTCGTCCTCTCCTCCGTACCTCCTCCCACCTCTTCTTACCGTGCCCCAGATAATCAGCTGGTTTAAGCTTTTTTTCTCCTCAGTGACACTCCTCTCTACCCTTCCCTTCTCCCCTCACTCCATCCCCCCCTCTGTCTCTCCCTCCCCCCGTCCAGCTCCCCTCTCTCCAAAGCAACACACTGCCCGACGTTTCAGTGTCAGAGATCTTTCTCCTCCTCGCAGACCTCTTCCTCTTCATTGATCATCCAACCCTCATCCCCCTCCTTGTGATCCCGCCCTCTCCTCCTCCTCCTCCTCCTCCCTGCTCCCTCGTTCGCCCAGCTTTCCCCCCGGGCCGATCAGAGGAGGACGTGGGGCACCTCTATAAATATCGCCCCACTTCTGGTGGCGGTGGCGTGGGGGGGCTGGAGTGGGATCCTGTGCTGAATCACCGTTGCCGGGACTAGGATGGTTCAGCGTGCAGGGGGGTGGGGGGGATTGGCCGCGTGTGTGGCTAGCTATGTGTGACGTCTTTGTGGTGCGTGCTTGAGAGCCGTGTGTGTGTGTCTGTATGCGTGTGTGTGTGTTTACCAGGGGGTAATGGTAGCCAGGAGCAGCAGTGTTGTCAGGTGTTTATCCTCCAGATGTTCTCCATGGCCTCCTCCCTGCTCTCCTTATTAAGGCACACAGCCTCCTCTGCCTCCTCTGCCTCTAGCCGTGCTGGCGTCTCTGCGCGTCTCTCTCTGTGGCTCTTCACTCTCTAACTCACCCTCTTTGTGTGTTTCTGTTTGTCTGTCTGTCTGTCTGTCTGTGTATAGCTGTGTGTTTGTGTGTATGATGGAGGGTGTGTGTGTGTGTGTGTTTTTATGGACTTGTGGATGTGCAATGATGGAAAGTATGTGGTGTGTAAACACACCGGTGGCAAACGTGTGTGTGTTCTTCAGTTTAACTGATCCTGGCTCAGGTCTCAGTCCTGATCCCGGTACAGGTCCTTGTGCTGGTTCTGGTCTTGGACCTGGACCTGGTCCTGATCCTGATCCTTATTCATGTTCTGGTCCTGGTCCTGGTTGGATATATTCCCCTTGTCCTCTGGGGCCAGTAGAGACAGCAGGTGGTAAGGGGGAATGCCCAGCCCTAGTTGGCCAGTCTCTCTCTCTCTCTCTCTCTCTCTCTCTCTCTCTCTCTCTCTCTCTCTCTCTCTCTCTCTCTCTTTCTCTCTCTCCTCTCTCTCTCTCTCTCTCTCTCTCTCTCTCAGGGTTAACATACCCCCAGATATAGCCCTGGCCTCCCTCCGTCTGTCTCTTTATTATCATGTTATTTTAGGCTTGGGACGGTAGACTTAATTGTCTGCCATGGGTAATTGAAATACCATGGTATTTTTGGATATAAAACAAATAAATAAGGAAACAGCATGGCTGTTCGTTTGTCAGCTTGGTTGTAGGGAGCTGTTAAAGCTGTGATGGGAGTTGTTTTGTAACTGGAACATACTGTGTGCTGATTTTTGTCATGGAGTACAGGGTAATAGGATTGTGCTTGTAACTAGGGGAATATTTTGGCTCTGCTACAATCGTAACTGACAATATAGTTGGCTTAGATTACCCTGTGTCTATTTAGGTGGCGTTGTGTGTGAGGTACATTGAGGATAGGGGCAGTAGTCAGTCACTGTGCTTTATGAATGAGCTATTTAAGTTTTAAGTTGAAAGCTATTTAAAATTAGCCTGTAGTGAGTGTGTGTGTGAGTGTGTGTGTGTGTGTGTGTGTGTGTGTGTGTGTGTGTGAAAATGTGTGCATGTGAGTATGGGCGAGTGTGTTTGAAAGCGTGACTACATAACTAGGAAGGTCAATGTTAACATAGGACAGGTCAGAGAGTGATGAGTGCTTGGTTGGTGGAATGGTGGAATGTTTGTGTGTGTGTTCATGCATGCATGTGTGTTGTTGCATCCCATACAAGGGAGACACCCGAGTGGGTGAACTAGTGACAGTGAGAAAAAGAGAGGAGACAACGATTTCAACAACAACAAAAAAAGCCTGAAGGTAAAACATGCAAGTAGGTTGTGTTTGGTCCAGCACACACTGTACATATCACTGACACGAAATAGAGATGATCAAATATCCTTGCTTCCAAAGTCCTGGTTGTGGAGTTGAGAGGGAGGGGGGAGGGGGGGGTGTCAGGGCAGCGTGAGGTTTTGACGACCATGCTGGCGGAGAGGGGCCGTGGCCTGTCGCCTCCTGGCAACGTGTTGGTCCTACCACGGTGTATGTGTGTGTGTATGCATGGCTGCATGCTAGTGTGTGTGTGTGTGTATTTGTGTGTAGGGAGGAGTGGGAGGGGACTGTGTGTGGGAAGGAATGCGAGGAGGCACTGTGTGTGTATGTGTATGTCTAGGCAAGGGTCAGAGTTCACCCAGGGTCAGGGTTGAATAAAGGAGGAGGAGGTGGAGGAGGAGGAGGAGGAGGAAGGAAGGAAGGAAGGAAGGAAGGAAGGAAGGAAGGAAGGAAGGAGGAAGGAAGGAAGGAGGAAGGAAGGAGGAAGGAAGGAGGAAGGAAGGAGGAAGGAAGGAGGAAGGAAAGAGGAAGGAAGGAGGATGGTGTGCTGGGAACACTGGTTCCTTAGAAAGACTATGTGTCCCATCACACGTCAGTTTCCTGTCAAACACACAGTTACGGAAAACAGAAACTCTTCCCACTTGAATCAGGAGTCTGAGAAAGAGAAAGAAAGAGAATTAGAGAGGCCGAGAAAGACACAGACAGAAAGAGAGAAAGAGGCAGAGAGACAGATAGAGAGTGAAAGAGAAAGAAGCAGA